>NC_041708.1:29063348-29364692 GCF_900700375.1 Denticeps clupeoides | reverse complement strand
CTTTCTGGTTCTGTTTCACAGGCCCGTCTCACAGGCAGGGAAGGTGTAGAATGGACACAGAGAGTAGGGAGAGATCAACACAGACAGTCAAGACCTCTGCACAGCTGCACCGCTTCACACAGGGGCAATTTCAAGGCCGCCAAAGTGAATTTCACAACGCAGAGGCCACAGAGTCGCCTGAGTGTTACACATGGAGTCCCAATCCACACTCATCCACACTAATCAGACAATTCCACGCTACCGCTTACCATGACTTGAAAAGAGAAGCACACACACCCACACACACACACACACACACAGACGCATCATTTTCAAGCCCATAAATGCTTCGTTCATATATTAAAGGGCTCACTAAGCATCTGTTTACTCAAGGCCTTGTAATGTAAAATATGCTAATATGAATTTAATGCGTCCACTAGGCTCCACTAGGCAAAACACAGAAACTGTTACCTTAAGTCTAATTAAAAGCACTGGCTGGAATCCAAAAGCTTCTCATGCAGATTATTTTGTACCAGCAGTATGTTAATTATGAAAGATCAAGTGTACAAGATTATTACAACTAAAAGAGGAATGAAACCTTTTTTGTTTTTTTCAGTTATGACATCACTTTGCCATGATGTGATGAGTTTGATGAGTTTCCCAAAACAGACATTTAGGAGAACATAAAATCTATAAATGGCCACTCAATAAACTGCTTAGAGTGAAGTGATTGTTGTTGTGAAACACTGCAGCATGGTGACACAACGAAATGTGTCCTCTGCTTTCAACCATCACCCTTGGTGAGCAGTGGGCAGCTATGACAGGCGCCCGGGGAGCAGCGTGTGGGAACGGTGTTTTGCTCAGTGGCACCTCGGCCCCTCTTTAACCGATGAGGCTTAATCAGTACAACAAATAATACAAAGCAATGAGCATGACAATGGGCATAAAAAGCAATGAGCATGACAAAAAAAAAGATGATGTATAATTATGTGGCGGGGCACTGATGTATGATACTTTGTCAGTATGTGCCCTGTGTGAAGGCAGGTGGATATTTGGTTTGTGGGAAAGCTGCATCTGCTGCTGTCTGCTCCATCCTTCACCCGTATTTCTTACACTGCCCCTCAGGGCCACACGTGTGGCTGGGACAGGCGTGACGCTGACCCTCCACAAAGGAGCACCGACAAAACCAGAGAGTTCATGGGTCACCAAATATTTGGTCAGCACTCAGAGGCGGTGTGTCCGTGTGTGTGTTACATTCTCTGAACCTTTTAAATATAAGAAAATGCTCGAATATAAACTTTGGATTTTTTCAGCATTGTTCAACTCACTAACACGCGAAACAAAGGAATGGCCTTAGTGCAAGAAGAGAATTTCCGCTAGCTGTTTTTTCCCCATTGCCCTCCAACACAGAAATATCAATGGAAATTAGAGGCAGAAAACCGCCTCTCTTGTTTACAGAACGATGGAATTTAGATGGAAAGAGCTGTTGGGATGTGCCAGGCCCTGCTGATCAGGATAAAAATGAAGTGCTGGCAACGAGTGAAAACTGTGTGCATCCTCATTAGGTCAGGCAACAAGCCAGATCATGACAACACAGATTCTAATTTTCTACAAAAAGCATACTCCCCTAGAAGGCCAGTGGAATGTAAAATACAGCTTCTCAATGTGCATAGAGGGGCAACCTGAAAAGACCCTCTGGAATGGCTGTTTTAAAGGGGGACCCTACTAAACAAATGAAAGGGTGTAGGAACACGGCTTTATCTAGGTAATGCCAGTGGACACATTTTAGAGGGTTAAAGGCCCTTTTTTAAAGTGGGAAGAGACAATGAGACCACTGCAGACCCACCTTTTTGTTACTCTCTATAAACAGGCAGTGGAATTAAGGCTGCGAGGCTTAATTCAACAGGAAGTCCCTTTGGCTACAATGAATTCGCTTGAGTGAAAGTCTTGTTTGTGACTTGACCAAATGAGGTTGCTCCAGGACTGTAGAGTCTGATGAACCCACCCCCCAGTTTACACTGGGCTTCAGTAAAATTTTGCTTCAAGTATATCAATATTTGAAGGACGAGAAGTAGCAAAAAGTTTTTGGATGCATTGTTCTTTGATTTTAGTGCATTTTCATGGAAATTCATTGCACTGCAAGATGCCCACATCTTTTTTTTATTGCACTTGTATTCATTTTCCCATGTCCACATCAGCACTGGACCACCATAGCAAATCCTGTCCTGAAATTGTGCTGGCGAATTTGGATCGATACCTTCCCTCTGCAGCATCCGGCCTGGCCTTCCCACACGAGACAGATACCCCCAAAACTCCGCCCTATAAATAATATATGCCAAAATGAGGCAGGCAGCCATTAAATTTGACCTTGGTTAATAATTAATCATGGGGTTTCTCAGTAACCCACCGGGAAGGCCTTCCTCCTCATTGGGTGGCCTGCACTAAGGTCTCTGTTCCTTTTCATCTGTAGATTAGAAAGAGAGGGAAAGATAGGGGGAGGCAAAGAATGGGTGGAGATGGAGGGAAAGGGAGAGAGTTATTAATGGGGCTTAATTTCCATGGCTACAGTCCAGTCAGACAGAAGAGAGGCTTTCAGAGTGTGTGTGTCAAAGAGAGGGAGGAGGAGGAAGGGGGCCAGGAACCGTGCTAAAATAACAGTGTAAGCAGAAAATGTTGCTTTTGAATTTTCAATATGCATTAGTAAGTGACCTCAATGGGTCAGTCATGTGTTACTGACATCCATGTCAGAATCGGAAGTGGGCAGTAAAATGGTTCATCTGCTGTAATTAACTGGATTATGGCTTTTTATAACGCCTCTAAAATGCATGTAAAGCTGGATCAAGTGGGATAATCATGTAGAGGTAATTAAAATGTAATTTACATTTTCACTCCAACTTAATTTTTAAGTGCTACATTCATGGTTTCTATTACAATGAATGCAATGAGTATGTTGTGATAAGTCCATAACTATCAATCCAGTTATAATGCATTAGTGCTCACACAGATGCAATAATCTCATACCAAATCAATTTCCATTATGTAATTTTAAAAAAGCCATTCACACACGTGTGTTGTTGATCACAAGACCAGACCGGAGAATATTATTTCTAAAGATCAGAAGCTTTAACAGTAGACAGGTCCTTACTATATCAGCTGCAGTGACTCAGGAAAGCCTTGTTCCCTCTTTGCATTCATGTTGTCAGTCGCCTGTGAAAAGTTGAGTGTTCGGGGCAGTGGTGGCCTAGTGGTTAAGGAAGCGAACCTGTAATCAGAAGGTTGCCGGTTCAAATCCCGATCTGCTGAGGTACCACTGAGCAAAGCACCGTCCCCACACACTGCTCCCTGGGTGCCTGTCATGGCTGCCCACTGCTTACCCAGGGTGATGGTTAAAAGCAGAGGACACATTTTGTTGTGCGCTGTGCTGTGTTTCACAATGACAATAATTTCACTTTCTCTTGCATGTTGCCAAATTGGGTGGTAATGAATTCTACTTTTGTTTAGCAAAAAAAATCTATGCTGTTTTGAGATTCATTCTGCTTTTTGCACCTAAATTATTATTACATTCTACTTAAGACATGTAAAGACTTGGTTGGCCTATTAGGGAAAGGAAACAGGCCCGTAATCGGAAGGATCCCACTGAAAGTTAAGTGATTGTCATTGTGATACACAGCACACAGTGACACAACAAAATGTGTCCTCTGTTTTTAACCACCACCCTTGGTGAGCAGTGGGCAGCCATGAAAGACGCCCTGGAATCTGTGTGTGGGGACGGTGCTTTGCTCAGTGGCACCTCAGTGGCGCCTTCTGATTATGGGGCTGCATCCTTATGGGTCCACTGGGCCACCCTTGCTCCAATCCCTTGATGCAGAGATCACATTGAATGTAGAGACCACATTTCACTGTGTGCACTGGGTGCTGTGCTGTGGTGTCTCAAATGTGACATCTAGTCACTTTTACTTATAACTTTGTAAAAGTGAGAAATTTACCATTACAAGTTACAAAAGTGTTCAAAGTGAAAATCTTGCTCCAGCCAATCGCTGATTGTAAGTTTAGAATAAGTCCCCTATATCTACATATTTTACACTGAGGTAGAAATCCTCTCTGGTTTTCTCACACAATTCAGGTCAAGCATGTGATTTCTGATGTTGGACCAAGTGATTCTGATATTTTTGACAGCCAGAACAGGCCTGTCTGTCTCTCTCTCTCTCTCTCTTTCGCTCATAACTCTCTCTCTCTAAGCCCCCGTCTCGATTTCTCGTTCACATGGCCATTGGCTGCCAGGGAAACAATGACTCGTTTATAGCAGCAAAGTCATTGGACCTGACGCACACACTGTGTATCTGTTTGCCTTTTTTCCCCTTCCTATTGGATGTGATGAGTCACTCTCTCCCTGTATGTGTCCTCTTCCGTCATTGCCGTGGAAACGGGGAGCTGGAGCATCGTGGCAGGGGGATGATTTTGTTTGTGGACAGGTGATAAGACAGCCCGTCCTTTTACATGGAGATATTACGGAACAGACGTCTTGTACCCCCACCACCCACCCACTGATCCTGCTCGTCTAATTGTGGTCCACGACCTTTCAGTGACATTTCTCAACGTTTATCTGTCCTGCTCTGCCTTGTCTGCAGTAAATCTGACTTTGAGGCTCAATGGCGTTGACTGGACCGGACCAGACACTCTTTATGCAGATGAACTCTGCTGTTAATGGTTTGTCTGGTATGAGAATCATATCATGTTAGGGGAGGCTCTGATTCATTAGGGGGGACTGAACAACATTGCACATGTTTCCATGTCTGTCTCCACCGGCTTTGCAGATTCAGGACTCATGAAGTGGCCAGAGACAGAAAGTCACTGAAAGTCAAGGCCACTGGCTTGCCACACCTTGGTCAGCTCTCAAACAGAAACTCAAGATCTCACCTGAAAGAGTGTCACCAGGGGGAGAGTAGACCAAAGTGCCCTATGGTCCCCATTCATGCGGTGAATGTCAGAGTGGAGACCTATTCCTTCAGAGACATGGGTTCAAATCCCAGCTTGGGAACCATTGCCTCTTGATGTAAACACACAAAGGCTCTTCTAAAGACTTCCCTAATACCCACCAGCCCCCATCCCCCCGTTGTCCATGTGACCTCCCCCAATGTGGTTTTCATGAACATTATGTCTACTACTCTAGCATAAAAAACCCTTTGAGAGGCTTCTTGTGATTCTGACCTCTGCGTGTCCCTCTGACCTCAGCGACCCAATGAATAATTGATGCGTGCCCTTGGCGGGTTACTGGGCTTGCCGAGCCTCCGCCTGGTTTGTGCTGCATCAGCTGCTGTCAAGGGCATCATAACAGGGCCTTTCAGGTTCCCCTTTATGCAATTCATTCGTATAACCTTTCTACCCCTGGCCGGAGCTTGTAAAATGCATGCAGTGGTGTCACCATGGTGTCACCACGCTGCTATTTATTTCAGGCGAATAAAAAAAAAAAAAAAAAACAGGAGAGAACCAACTGTTGAAGTTACTTGGATTCTAGAGATCAAACTGACCCATTGTGTTCAACTCTGCTTATATTCAAACACCAGGGCAACATCCTTGCCTGCGTCTGGACACATGCAAGATACAGTTCACAATGCTTTGTGGCATGTTTCATGTTCATCAAAAACTGACTACCAAACTACCAAATTCAATTTTCCATTTTATTTATTGCATTTATCTTCATTTATCAAATGTTTTTTCATTAGTTGTTTCATTGTCTGCTCTATTTGAGTTTGGCTTTAGTTTGTGTGACCTGTCTGGCAGCATGAACCCTGTTTAGTGAAAATATTCACATAAATACACACAAAGATCCATCTGTTTTTCATGTTGCTCTAACTCACACATCCTAAGTTCTAACTCTGAACATCTCTGAGGTCAGGAGTGGAAGGTGATATTTTTGAGAAACTTTCCAAACGTCTGCTGCATGCCAAAAAATGCTGATGAGTCCTCTTTCTGACGCTGCGCACTTCCTGTCCAGGAAATGATCCTTTCAACTTTAAATTTGGGTCGTCGACTGTCACGTCAGTGTCCGCTGGCACTTACAGATGGGTCACAGGCAGGAATGTGTGTTAGAACTCCTCGGAATTATTCATTTGCCAGTTTTCAAGTGAAAATGACATGTGTCTACCTTGCCATCTCAAGATTAAAGGAAGAATGACAATCTCCATTCACACGCACACAAGAGCAGGAGTCTGTCGCGTCTGAAGTTCTCCAGAGCTCCCTCCTCAGCTGGCCTGGCCACAATAGCTCTGACAGTTCCAATAAGCCTCTGTTGGGTGGACACTGCGCCTGGTGCTTTAATGAGGGTGCTTTTTAGAACTTCTGTTTCTTTTCTTCCCCCCATATGAAATAACCCAACTGATGAAGAGACCGTTGAATGCAGAGGCTGCCGTTAACAAGAGAGAAGTTGCCAGGAGGGCTTCTATTGATTAGCAGATCTGACCATTTCCCCTAATTAGTCTGTGGAAATGGACAGACGGTGTTTCATTTGGGAGAACCCACCAGCTTTACCCGTTATGTATCCATTCATATTTCCATGTATGCTGGCATGTTGTATTATTAATAATTACTATGTTATTATGGCTCTTTTTAGATGGCAAATAAGTAATTTCTCACTCGGCGTCCCATAATTAGTTTGGTCAATGCTGATGAATCTTCAGTTGCATGCAGAGTAGTAGCATGAGAGTGAATTACAAAATGTGGCAGCGAGTGACATTGAGGAAATTAAAATTACACATGAATACCGCTCCCCACATCGGAGAGAACCAAGGCCATGTCTGTCGCCAGCCCGTCAGGCAGGGAGGGAGGGAGGGAGGCGCGTGTGCTGATGAAGCAGATGAAGACGTCCCTAAGTCACAGCAGTAAATCAATACCCCACCGGCAGCCCCCGCTGACAGATACGCTCTGAGTTTAGGATTGGACATGCTCCGAGTAAAATCACAACATCGTCCAGGAAATGAACATCAGCCCTCGTCGTATTCACACTCTCCTTCTCCATCACACACGCAGTGGGAGACACATTTTGAGTACCACATGGTTTGTGCTTCACACATACATTTAATACTGCTGTGATTTCTCGCATATTGTGATAAATAGTGGTTCCACGAAAATCTCCGAAACGATTGTGATATCATCATCAGTGTGAAAGGCTGCAATCATTCTAGCTGAACAGGGTCACAGGCGAAAATATGATATTTATCGGATGTAGGGGCCCGGAGGGCCTAGTGGGGCTCAGAGCCATGTTCTTCGAGGGGGGGGCAGAATTTCTGGCCACGTCTCAGAACCTACGTCAACAGAACAGATCCCTCGCGTCACTTCTCACAGCACCATGGCGATTAATGAGCTCCAATTGACTGATAGTCATGACACCGAGGCCATGTGTTGCATTTCGTCTAATTATTTTCAGCCAAAAAGCTCAAAGGGCAGGGCTAGGTGCATTAATACAGATGTGTTTTTATGTTGCCCTGCTTTTTTTATTGTTAAATAGCCTTTCCGAATCAGTAGGTAATAATTTTGGGACGGCTGCTGGTGGAGTTTTGTGTCATCTGTTTACACAAGAAAAACAAGCAGCCAGTTTCAGTGTGTGTGTGTGTGTGTGTGTGTGTGTGTGTGTCGGGACAGGTGTGACACCTCCATCGATTCATCCAACCAGCCGGCTGAGCAGTGATGCCTCGGCAGCGGGGGCATCCTGCAGTGGTGGTTGCTGGTGAGCAGGTGTGTGTCAGCTGCAGGCTATAGATCACCCAGCCTAACAGCCTCCTGCGCCAGGCAGGGAACAGGAGCAGAGGGAGGGGTGGGAGACATAAATATCAACAGAACCCAGAGAGAGCGCAAGAGAAGGAGGTCGGGAGGGAGAACAGGGAAAGCTCCTTAGAAAAAGCCTTCAAAAAAATAAAACAAACAACAGCATCAGCTGCTGCAGTGGCCTGAAGAAGTTCTGGTGCCAAGTTATAGGCCCGAAGACAGAGCGTGTTCTGTTTGGGCTGGAACAGGGCCAGGCCGGGATGGGATTTTACAGGGAGGATAGCCAAAAAGAGTGCAGGCCTTCAGAAAAATTATATAACTCTGGCAGAAGAAACAAAAAGCAAAAGAGCAAAAAGTAAAAAAGCAAAAGAGCAAAAAAAAAACGCTTTTAATTTAGCCCCAGTAAACCACAGGCCAAAGAACTATAAAAAGAAAAGAATGCAAGTTCATTCTGTCTTTCCCTCTACACAAAAGGTAAAATGTTTCACTCTCTAATAGTTAAATTACATGTATAGAGGTGGAAATACTGATATGTTTTAGTCTACTATTATTTATCTGCAAAGGCTTGCCTTGTTCAATCTATTGTTTGTTGAACAAGGCAAGGCACTGAAGGCTTGAAATAGTCCTAGGATCATTTGGACACAAGTTATTTCCAGAAACTGCTGAAAAGAATGCAACAAATCTGTGCTGCTGTAATAAAGGCAACTGGTGATGCTTTTCATGAAACTCGTACATAAAGTTTCCCATCCATTAAATTACACTACCCATGAACTTCCAGTCACTTATGTTTGTTTTGAAAGAGCAGCAAATTATTTATCACAGTGTCACAGCGAATAATGAGCTTCAACTGAATGATCAAAAACCTGAGGGTTGGCCCCAACATCTGACCTGTGATTTTCATGAAAAGGATTCATTTATGATTTTCCAAGGGCACCTTTCACCAGAAGCCCTTTTTCCTCATTATCCCACAGTGCATCCCACTCACTTCAATCCCTCACCGTAAAGAGCCATAGTCTGACATGACACCCGGTTCGTGGTGATGAGTGTGACTGGGAGATGTGGGCATCTCACGTGATCCAAGCTGAGCTTCGGCCCACCGCTGCGACTCCGTGCCAGTGACATAGTTGACTGTGAGCCAATACCTCCCTGCTAGACACAATTTCCATCCGTGGCTCGATGTACAGAAATGAGACGGGCTCTGCCGTGCACGTTCAATGCACCAGAAAAATGCCCCTTTTCATAACCCCCAACTTGTCAATCACCCACATGACTGCATGCTCGTTTTTTCCCCTCCCTGAAGGCCAAACATAATCTTTACAGAACCATTCATTCAAAATCATTCACTATACATTAGTGCCATCAAACATACAGGGCACTGCTTTGGAACTGGCACTAAGTGCTATGCGCTGAGAATGGCACTTGTGCAGGATACTGTCTCAGGATTTACATAAATAGATAAAACAAGAAAAAAAATGGTTGGTAGTTATCTGTGTTGTGTATGTATTAAAATAGAGAATGTCACCCAGAACATGATTTTTAACAATGTTTTAAAAAACAGAGTTTAAAATGGGACAGGCCTGATGATTGACAGCTCTCACACATTTTTTTTCTGGATTATTTAAACTCATGCCCATCAATACATCACATTCGCAAACGTCTGTAGTGCTGCACTTTATCCCCAGTTTGAAAAAAGTGCCCACAGCGCTAACATTCCAACTTATGCTGTGCGATTCATGACTCACCCGGATTAATCACCCGGATCCATTAAATAACTCATGAGTCACGAATCTGAGGTCTCCATTGAAACGAATCCTTTGAGTCCTAACTACATCATGTCTAAATTGTAAACTCAGTCACATAAATACATCTGTCATGATCTGGGTCCGGAGTTTGGACCGGAGTTTCATGTTCGTCCTGTGTAATGTTCCCTGATTGTTATCACCTGTGTATCATTGTATAAAACTATCCTGTTCGTGTCTGTTCGCTGTCAGGTCATTGTGTGGTGATGTTCCCCTGTCCTGTTTATTACGTATTAAACCCCTGTCCTGTGACGTCGTGCGTAGGTGTCCTCCGTCCTCGCCATGTCCAGCCAACGTGACAGATTGACCTGAACATATTTGTACGCAGCCGACGACGCTCCGCTGAGATCCAGGGAGCCGTGGTTCGTCGGGAGGACGTCTGCCCCACATTTCCATGTCTGGTGGTGTCCAAGGTTCCATGTATGGACGTCCCTTGACGCTGCCGTCTCGTCCGGATTCCAGCGACGCACCTCCGGAAATCGGTCGTTCCCCGCCATCCATGTCATGTTTTTATCACTTCCCCAAGCGTGACAGACTCTCGGCGGCCTACGAAAGCTACTGTGGAGAGCGGTGGACTTCCCAGCGGGGCAAGCCGGAGACTGACGTAGTGACGGATGGCGGACGGGATGCCGGTCCCCCACGGACGAGCCGTGCTTTGGCCCGGGCCTGAAGCCGCCGGTGCAGGACAGCCCCCACTCGTCCTTATGGACTTCCTCCCCCCTTTCATGGACAATTTTTTGGCATGCCCAGAGGTCGTGCCTTTGAGGGGGGGTAATGTCAGGATCCGGTCGGGCAGGGGTTACTCCGGGTCCGGATTGTTATCACCTGTGTATCATTGTATAAAACTATCCTGTTTGTGTCTGTTCGCCGTCAGGTCATTGTGTGGTGATGTTCCCTTGTCCTGTTTATTATGTCTTAAACTCCTGTCCTGTGACATCGTGCATATGCGTCCTCCTTCCAGCCAATGTGACAACATCTTATAATCATTAAATCACCAATTACTACCACAAAAATGTAATACCTCAAAGTTTCTTTGCACCATCTGAATCACTTACAGATGGGTTAGCACCCCTAACCTAAGTCAGTGCATCCGGTGGTTCCTCTGACCGGAAACGTAACCAAATCAGAGTCGCTCAGAGATCCGGGTTAGCGCTACTAACCTGAGTCAGTGCATCCGGCAGTTCTTCTGGCTGGAAACACAATTGACTCAAATGAGTAACTCACCCGGATCAGTTTACTGAGTGATTCAGAGGGAGTCGGATCCAAAAAAGGATCCGAGTATTACAGCTCTAATTACAACAGAGATGTAAAGTGCTGATGTGTCTTTCTTTAGTTAAGCAAAGGCAGCTTGAAAGCTGAGAGAGCAGGAAACTTCAATGACTATTTTGCAAAGCGGATGATTGCAACAGATCAACCAACTCCAGGTTTGTATTTTTATGTGTTAAAAGGCTCAGTCTGAAACAGACAGACAGCAGAGCCGGGGTGATGTGTCCTGGGTTTATCTATCAGAAAAATAAAAAAAAACGCGACATTTGAACATTGTCTAGACTTCCTGTAGGCACAATTTGGCTCTCATTCTAACCTTTACCTCCCAAATAAAAGGGTTAGGCTGCTGTAAACCCTAACTGTTCCTTTTTTATGACATCTGTAAAAGTGAGTCACTGCCCTGCGTTTTTTACACCACATGTGGGGCCCAGGCCGCAGTGTCTTTTTTGCGGCCAACGATTGCAGAGTAGAACTGGCAATTTGGCAGCGAAATGAGCCAAACTGAGTCCATTAGAGTTGACTGTAGCTGACCCTGCCGGGTTACGACCTGGATATGAATGCAACATGCAAAGGGGCCGGAAGTAAAACAAACTGGCACAGGGGTGAACCAATGACACGGCCATTACCCAAGGTTAGGAGGTGGGGGGGGTTAATTATGCTTCACTCAAAACTGTGAGTCCTCTAAAGGCCAAAGAACAGCTGCAAGGGGCATCTAACAAATAATGACCTAATACATAAACTTCATCTCGTCTTTGTCTTAGTCCACCACAAAGTGACATATATAGCCGCCACTGTTAATGCCTTGCAGTCATATAGCATTCATGATTCATTTTATGGGGTTATCAATCTATAAAAGAAATATAACAAATTTATTCCACATTTTGCAATTAATCAATTAATGGATTGCACAAAAGCCTGCTAAAATGCATATTTAAAACTATGAGAGAGACAAGTGTGGGAAAGAGAATGAGACGAGGCAGAATGGGTTGTTTTTCCTCCTTGACATAAAATGGAAATACATTTTGATGCAATTTTTTATTCAGTTCAGCCAGAAATCTGATTACTACCTTAGGAGTTTATTCAGATGACATGCCCAAAAACCTGTCAGAGGCATTCAGATATGTTCATATGGTTGTGCACTGTCCACCTCCATCTTTGTAGAGTTTGTCTCTCTGTAGGATAAAAATTGCATTGTTGTTACATATTAATCACACCAGTCAATGTGTTAATTTTGCAGTGCATAACATTAGCAGCTTTTCATAAATATTGGCCACTGCAGATCATGCAATGTTGTTGTTGACATTGTAGGTTGTTGAGAATATGATAAATTTTTCCACTAGGAGCACTCTAATTAATAATACAAGACTTCCGTCCTCAGTCCAGACATAGTTAGTGTGACCACGTTTCTCTACCATGTAGTTTATCATCTACAATAAACATCAACTTGTGAAAATCAATCCAAAAATGTTTACACACCATTTTAAAATAGCCCTTAAACGAACAGAGACTTATGCAAATGAATATTTTTTCAGTGTCTTCTTACCCCATATGATGCTGAGAGGGAAATTACATGGGTGGGATTTGTTTCAATTTACTTATTCATCTTTACAAAAGAATGTAAATTAATTCTGTGGGGAGCGGAATGGCAAATGGATCGAGTGTATACCAGATTTAACCATTAACCTTGACAGTCGGACAGTGGAGCTCTCTCTAGGGCGTCCAACGATCCTCCCCACCACCATACCCCTATTCCCCAACAGGAAGAAAAGCCCTCCAGCTGCACTTTTTCCTGTTTGAGTTCATGTATTAATAGACGAGACGGGGCATGCCCAGACCCGCAGCCCCTAAATAAGGGGGGAACTGTAATGAGAGTTTAACCCTTAAATTGTCTTTGTTTGCCCAACCTCATCAGATTCTCCTAAATTAATTGATATTCTCTGGGGTTTGTCCATTAAAAATGTCATGAAGCACAGTTTGTGTGCTAAAATAATGCAAACCATAAATAGCCAGGACTTTGCATATTTCATGTATGATGCATAATGTGTGCACTGCTTAACCCATTCTACCGATCACTGGCAGATATTAAAACAATGAAGAACCAATGGCTTTGAGCTGCAATTATTTGATCATTGTTAAGGGTGCCTAATTCTCCATTTACCCGGGCTTGGGACTGGCACAATGAAATACACTGTCACATGCATCCCCATAGCTGGGTTAAGGTTAATAGTTAAAGATGACAACATGCATGCTAAATTCATCATTATTCAGCAACAATAAACCAGTACAATGTATTATCCCATCCAGTAAAGCATTTCATTACTATTCCTATCAACTAATTCTATCAACTAATTTGTAACAAGAACTAACCATTTACATGCAAATTATTTAGGGGGAAATAATCATGGTTACAAATCCATGGTTACATGACCACTGAGGTTAGTTAGGACAATTTTCAAAATTTTGCAGATATATGTAACCTACTTCCCAGAAGAACAGTTATGTGCTGCATATGTAATAATTTTAACAGTCCTTGACTATAATGTTTTAAAATTTGGTAGACATGCAGTAGCATCTGTGTCTGTGGTAATTGGGGTAAATGGGGTAAAGTTGTAAGAAATGTCAGTATTGTCTGTGGAAACCATTTCCAAGCAAAATACATCAGTGTGTTGTGAATGAGGAGTAAGTTTATGCGTCTTCTGCACAGCATGACTTCACAGTCTCAAATAACGAGGAGAAATGCATACCTGCCCACAGATGTTCTTCAATGTTACTGTAGTGAAACATTGGACTTAATTTGAGCTATTTTGGCGATTTGTTTGTTAGTCCTCAAACCTCTATTATGGTTTGAACAGGGTCACTTTACTTTAAAGTGCTCCAACCAGAAATGACAATCCTGCAATAATCATGACAGTCAGAACATCGAGGAACATTAGGAAGTGGATCCATAATCAGAAGATCAGAATCTTTCATGGCTGCCCACTGCTCACCCAGGATGATGGTGAAAAGCAGAGGACACATTTAGTTGTGCGCACCGTGTGCTGTGCTGCAGTGTTTCACAATGACAATCACTTCACTTTCACTTCACTCGTCCCTTCAAGTCCCAGATTTCCTACTCAGGCTACCAGCCAACGTCTGGCCGGGGTGTCACATTGACAAATTACTCAATATGTGTCTCAATGCACACAATGACATGTCGGTGTCTGTGCTCATTCTGCACGCAACCTTTCAATCTGCTTCTAATTACTGCCCAAACGACAGGGCCATGATAAGCTCTTGCCTTATTTGAATCTCGAGGTTCAGTGAGGATCTGCCCTTCGCCGTCATCCTCGTGGGAGTTGGGGAGAAAAGGCAGGAGTCTCGTTAATGAGACTGAGGAGCCCTGCGTCCATCTCAGATTACAAACACCGGCGGTGCTAATGGGACAAACGTTTGACCTGGAATACGGGAGGTCTGTTTCGACGGGTGCGTGGACCAGATTAATCTTGATGGCACAGAGTTATGTCATAAATCAGCAGCAGCATCTATCCAAATAACTTTAATACTACTATAGATCAAGCTTATCAAATAACAACACAATGCATCATTTTAAATTAGCCTAAGGTGTTCCAACTAGATAACTAGACTGAAGACCCCAAAACATTTAGTTGTGATACACTGCAGCACAGCACACAGTGACACAACAAAATGTGTCCTCTGCTTTTGACCATCACCCTTGGTGAGCAGTGGGCGGCCATGACAGGCGCCCGGGGAGCAGTGTGTGGGGACGGTGCTTTGCTCAGTGGCACCTCAGTGGCACCTTGGCGGATCAGGATTCGAACTGGCAACCTTCTGATTACAGGGACACTTCCTTACCCACAAATCCACTGCTGCTATACAAGTAAATCCAAGCAGTGACATACTTGGCCAACCTTCGACCTATTAGGATAAGATTTCAGCTTTTTTCTCCTCGTTTTTGTAATGGTGCAATGCTTGGTCTGTCATTACGGTGAGACATTTTGCCAAATAGAGTCTTGCTTCAGAGGTCATGGAGTTCAGGCAGGGGGTTACCCTCACAGCTGTCACAGCTGTACCAAAACTGCATTATTTCTACAGCACTGAAAACCTGAGGGCACAGCCAAAAGCGCTCCGGGTGAGGTGACATGATGTGCCCAGAATGCACAAGCGACAAGCGCAGCCTCTCCGGCACCGTCTGGGAAATCTTTCCCGCCTGCAATGATCAGATTGGGAATGCAAATGTCCAGGTTGATCTCAATCACAACTCACTCGCAGGCAAACAAGGACGACGTAATTGTGACGTTATTTCCTGAACGCATTGACTAGGTCAGACGGTGAAAATAAAAATAAATAAAAGGAGTTCAAATAGATACCTTCAGCCATCTAATCATCCTTACTCCTAACCTTACTTCAACAAAGCAGAAAACAAACAATTTGGGTGCTTCAACCAGTTTATTCTTGAGAAAGACAAACCCACCATGTACTTGTTTTATTGCCTTGAGCTGGTCACACACGAGAAGCCCATGAGAGGGGATTGCACATTTCGAGATTTCATTAACTCCTTTAACTGCGAGTTTGTCCATTACTGGTAGGCAACATGGCATAGCTGTCGATTGCTTCTGTTTGAGGGTGCAGTAAAATCCCATAAATCACTGAGATGGTGCACATAAAAACTTTAATGGAAGCCCAGCCCCTCTGAGACAGGACAACTGTGGCTGAATGGGAAAAGGACTTGACTCAGTCTGGAAACAAACAGCTCCCTTTGGGTCATATTCAAGCAAACATCATCTGAAACCCTGTATCTGATGTAGAATGATGATTAAACGGGGCCGAGTGCCTCATAACCAAAAGAAACTGTCATGATCCTCTTAACCCTCAACCTGCAGAAATAGAACATAGACCAAATGAAAACACGTCGGTCTCTGACATATTCTCACATACACCAAAACAGGACTTTCCATGCTTGCATGAGGAGGACTTTGAGGTGATTTTGCAAAAGATTTTTTGCCAAACCGTATTTTTACCATTTTTTTTTATATTTACAGGTCATATGGAGGGAAAATTTAATTGTTCATGGTAAACATACCTGTTTTTACTTGTTGCATGTGTTTTTCACGTGGTGAAAAATGTCTCGACAGAAAATAACAGTTTTTTATTTCGTTCTTTTAATCGCATAACATCACTGAATGGAAACACTGTTGCTGCGGCTCCTGATGTTTTCCTCGTGAAATATAGGGCCAATCACTTAGCCGTTTTACGGGAAGGTGAAGGTGCGCCATTTCCTGAGTTAGCCGCCGTGCGCCCAGATGCATTCCTAATCACTTCCTGTCTCTAAGTGATTTGTTCATGCCCCCAGCCGACCGTCTGGACATGATGACACTGCTGTCATAAATCTGCCCCGAGGTGGGGAGAAATGGAAGCTGCTTAACGTGACCGGCCCATCCACAATTAGTCGGAGAGCGCTTACAGATAAATTACGCTGGCATTGTCCATAAAATCCGGCAGCTTGTCCGCTTTAATTGAGGGATTGATTAGTGTCATGAATCTTGTCAGAAGATATGTCCCTCCTCATTAAGGAGCATTAAGGAGCTGTTGGGGCTGAGCTCGGGGTGCTGCTGGGAGACTCGGTGGCTTACAGTCAGGTTCACCAACCCACGGCAGTCCTCAAGAGAATAAACTGATGCTAGATTATTGGCTCCACCATAGCAAATTAAAAGGTTTTTTTTAACTCGGCACTTTTTTATTGACCCCTCAGTGAAACCCCTTTGCCAGCAGATGGTCTGGTGAAGGGACACCAGTTGTTGCTTTTTGCCTCTCAGTTAAATGGGCTCTTTTCTTTACTCTTTCTTTGCCTAAAAAACTGGTCAGAAGGCCGACGAGCGCTCCAGTGCCAGTAAATCTGTTTGGAGGGTAATCTGCCACCTCGCGCCAGCTGCTCCCCTGGCACTGCCAGCGTTGCTGTTGCCACGGTGACGTTCACTCAGGCCACTCATGCGTACGACCTGGTGTGACGCCAGAGCAGTCACTCCCCCTACATTGTGTACATGTCTGTTTTTGTGTGTAACGTGTGAAAGGCACGTGTGAAAAGGTGAAACAAAAGGGACCGTGTGTGTGCGTGTGTATGTGTGTGTGTGTGTTTCTAGTATCTTGTTTGCTCGTTTGTTTTCTTTTTAAAAAAATGTATGTTTAATTTCAAATGAATTTGCTTTAGATCACTGGATTTAAGTTTAGTGGTTGAGTTAGACTCTTGTTCCAGAGATGTTAAGGAACAAACAAGTGTACATAAAGTGCCCTAATCAGCATTCAGAAAACCGCAACCATTTCCTATTTCCTAGTTGTGATTAAGCAATGCTTGTGGGTATGTGTGTGTTCCAGCATTTTGTATTTTTGTGTGCATGCATGTATACTACATACTATATACACTACACACACACACACACACACACTATATATATATAGTCTATATATATATTCGTCTTATGCACACTTATATTATCTATGTGCATTTTGTGTGATTATGTATGGGTGTGTACATGCATGTAGTGTACATGGTATGCTGGTATAATGGCATAAAAGTGTATTGTATGTATGCATATCAGTACACACATTGATGTGTGTGCATTCAGCATGATGTGTGTGCACACATTATATGTGAGGACAGAGTGTGAGAGAGTGAGTAAGTAAAATAGAGTGTACCCACACTTAGGCATGGCTGTTCTTAGAAGGCTGTTCTTAGAATGTTTCAGTAGCCCTTCTGTACACTGTGTTCTCAGACTCAAAAAACCACAACATATGTATCATGCGTACACAAAAAGTTGCACGCAGAACACAGGAAGGAAGTCGGCACACTGGTTAGTTACCCTGGAAACCAGGTGAAAGCACACTGACATCATAGGTTCCATGACGATGAAAGCTTGACAGCATTGGCCACTGGAAACATGAGAAGGGTGCGCTGACTATTTATTCCATAATTAAGGGGAGCAGGGTCCAAAAATAGCCACAGCCCAACATATCGTCTCAAAGCTGCTGGCTGGGTTGTTCACGTGGCCACATCCCATAATATGACTTCTGTTTCTTCTTCTCTCTGTAACTGATAGCAAGGAAGGGTTCGCTGTGCACTCATGATAAAAACACAAGGCTGACCCCGCCCACCTACTGTGATTTCAGGGAAAGTTTTCTGGAATGGCCCAGAAGAAAAAAATACGGTCTGTGGAAATAAGTCATTAAAGGGAACATGTGGGGCCGCATTCATCGCAACAACCCTCCTTCCCTTATCACTGGATCAGTGTTGCGTGTTCATTTCTGCATTTCCAGTTCCTGTACCCCACCAAAGTCGCTCAGCGGGGGCACACAGGTGTTGGGGAGAGTTTGCGTGCGCGTCCAGGTTTCATTCCTTAAACCCTCCCGGTTTCACACGTCTGTTCATCTTCCTCGCATTAACGTGGTCTTTCAAACTCGCTTTGTTCCCAGACAAAGTGCGCGGAGTTGCCATAAACCCTTCATCTCTTGAAGCCGCTTAGATTTCTGTTTTTTTTTTTTTTTTTTTTTTTTTTTTTGCCCTCATGCCGAGATCAAAGAGCTTTTTAATACCTTGTGTAAGACCTGAGGCATCAACTGTGCAGTTGCTGCCTGGTGTGGTTCCCCCAGCACCAGCCATTTATTCTGTGATGTTAGGGGGCGGGGTTAAGGAGGGAAAGGTGATGATTGTCACTTCATAAACAGGCATCTGTAACGATGTGGCAATGCTGTCTGACAGTGCTGACCGGCGGACGCTGTCACACCGGTGTTATTTCCTTCAGGATAAATGTGATAACGCGCCGGATGAAGTAAACATGATGTGCTGCGTTACCTTCCAGCAGCCGGCGGTAAAGACGCCGCTTTGTAAGTGGGCCACGGTAGCCGCATGTACGCGCCACATGTAAGTGGTCTGTTCACGAGCGCAAACAGCCCGTGCCCTTGGGCATTGCCGCAGATGCCGTCTTCCTGAGGATGGAAACTCAGACCCTCCTTATGCTCTCCACTAATGCTCCCCAGCTGTTTGAGCTCCCAACAGGGCTGAGATAGAGAGTCGGAGTCAAGAAAAAGACTAATTCCCACTTAGCCAACACGTACCCACAGATTTATTGTTTCCTGCCTTGATTAAGCGCTCAGGACCAATTCGCAGAGGACTATTGCGATAAGGACAAATTCTACTGAGCTCAGAAATGAGAGGGATTTTCATTCGAGTTTCCCGCAGAACAGATAAATGGCTTATGAGAAAATACAGTAAACAAAGCGAAGGTCGCAGTGCTGCAGAAGCACGCGGGGGTTGAACTCCTTGCGGCGTATCCTGTCTCAGGTCGTCTTGTGTGGAGGGATTAATTGGAGGTGCTGGGATTTCCTCAGCAGGATGCTGACTGCAGAGGACACCTGCGCGGCGCAGGGTTCGGTGTAATGAATCCGGAGGCCCGTGTCCGCTTCTTCTCATGGTGCCGGGTGCAGTATTCGGTTGGAAGAAGCATTGCTTGCTGAGTGGTTGAGCATCTGTGATGTGAGGCGAACAGAGCACCACTTCCATTTTCAACACCAGTGCCACAGGACCATTCTCTCAACAAGCTCTAATCATTTACGTTCATGGTAATTACAAAATATTGTTATTGTTATAAGCTATACAAGTAAATTCAACTTTATGTCATGTCAGACTCAATGAGCATTTTCCAGACTATCTGGCACATTTTGGAATTCTATTGTTAAAACCTGCCCAATTTTTAGCAAGATTCATGTTTTGTTCTGTCCTCATGTTAAATACCATGGCGCAGATCAAGAAAAGAGAGCATCTCTTCTAAACACTGCATAAATAAATGCTATACAGTAAATGAAAAGATGAATAGTGTAAGTGAAGTGGCCACTGTGATTGGATGGAAAGGAAGCTAAAGTTATCATTAGGAGGTAGAAACCATCACAGGAATTTACAACTACTTTTGTGGTCTTTTGCACGGCGACATCTCCAGTGACCCAGCGTTTCCAGGAAAAAGAGACTCAACTGCACCCTTTAATCCGTCGCCAGTTCGGCAAGGCAAGGCAATTACATGGGTGATGCGTCTCCCCTTTCCCCGTTGCCCTTTTGTGCACCCCAGCTGATTGGGAGCAGATTAAGGCAGTGCGACAACAGGGACCAGTTCATCCATTAGTAATCTCAACATCCCAGCGCTTATTGGAGGGGCCTGCGGAGGACGCACCCACTCCAGCTGCCCAGCTACTCCACCACACAAATCACTGGCTACCTACGGCCTGGAGGGCACTTTCTGTGAGGTCCCGAGACTGTGGCGTTCGAAGGCTCGCGTCTGCCCCCTAAAGAGAGCCGTGATTACCCCAGAGGCCAGAACCGAACAGTAGCAGCACACAGCCGGCTGTGATGGATGACATCCGCTGCAGACGGTCACCATTAGGGAAAGAGAGGAGAGAGGGCAGAGAGACAAAGAAAAAGAGAGCGAGAGAGAAGGAGGGGGACGTTTAGTAGTGAATACATGGGGGAAAAGTGTACAATGAAAAGTACATTAAAATGTTAATAATGTTGTACAATAAATCACTGTTCATGTGTATCTATTGAAAAGGAAATTTTTTTTTTGGACATGCAGTTAAAGTGCATTGATTTTTTAATCCAAACAATTGGGTATTCAATCAGACTGATTAATTGTGTTATCATCTTGCATGTTCTGCAAAATAGACAGAAGTGGACAGAAAAAAACATCTCCTTTACTTATCGAACCTGCCGGTTTCCACTGTATTGACCCTTTGGTTGTGATGATTCAGCCAAGAGCATGTATTGATCAGCTAAAGGACACTTCGGGGAGGATTTCTGCCCGTAATTGATTGAGAAGAGGGTCACTGGTGAGAATCAAACAGGCTTCGGACTCGGCCTCTTGCTCCCATTCTGCCAGCGGATGTCAGAGTCAGATCCATCACGGGTCTTAGTCATTAGAGCTCAACCGAAAAGGATACCCACAGTTATAAATCCATACGCCATACACCATAGGGGAATACATTTTTTTTTGTGGGTGTGTGTGTCGATGGCATACCAGCACATCTATTGGTCCCAACCTTAATGCGGTTGCATTCCTCACTCAGTGGGAGCTGTCACATTGTGTGGACATTGTCCTCAAAGTGTCTGTGTGTGTGTGTGTGGCTATGGGCACCGCTTATGTCCACCCTAGGCTCGTTTGTCTAGGTGATGAATAGGAGAACAATGGAGCCCCCCTATTGGCTCCCACTTTCCAGGCCCTGACCAGGGTATGATTTGCCCAGCTAGGGGGACCGAAACCAGTGACAAAAGAGGTTTGGGGGCTGCCGTGAAGGGAGGGGGACCTTCTCTGGTGGGGCACAGGGGTCAGGGCTAGTGCTGCGGCTAACAGGCCTTCCCCTCCCTTCAGGGTCCCGACAGGGAAGGAGCTAGAGGGGGGCACTGACAATAGGATGAAAGAGTTTCTCTGAAGCCATTTGATTCTGAGGAAGTGATGGCCACGAATGGTGACAGTGAGTGAATGAGGGCTCTTGAAGTGGGATTTTCTCCCTTGTTAGGGAGCATTGTGACCAAGCCTGGGGAAAAGGGAGGTGGAGTGGAGGAGCTAGTGTAGGTGGTAACATTGCGATGGTTCAGGTTTTTTTTTCCCATCACACCCCCCCTCTTGGAGAGGCCAGTGATGGCGTGTTGGACTATACGTTAAAACATCACATATAGTCCAACACGCCATCGCTACCATTCCGTTTACCTCCCTTCAAAGACTCTTTAATAGTAAGTGACAACATGCAATGTGAGTTGACTCCAGAATCACAGTTTATCTAACGTTGAGTCCTTTCATGACACCCCCTGCATGGAAGACTTTGACTGATGAATATTTCTCTTTTTAGGCCATAATGGAAGACCTATCAGGACACTCAACATAGTGCTAAGAGGAGATAAGAGGGTCTTCTTGCTTTTGTGCTGAAGGTCTATTCAGGAGAGATAATAGCTACTCGTCTAATTGGTTGAGGCATTGGGATGCTGAGGGCCTCCAGTGCCCTCCTGAGAACTTCTTTGTTTTGTTCTCCAGTGTTGAACACAGAAACACTCCTGTCATCTCCGGAAAGACAAATGGTCATGTTTGTTTTATAAACACCGCATCGGTGGTGATTAGTCTTTGGTCTGTCTGAAGTAATGTACATTTTTCATTGTTGAGTACCCATTGTTGCCATCGTTGTCTTCATGCACTGGCCAGCAAAAGTCCCCCTGCAACAATAGCTACAGATGTTCAGCCTCATCAAAGCTTGTACTTGGACAAAACAACACACTGCTATTTACAAAGCCCCGAAACAAAGAAACATTAACCAGTGTTCTTACCCCGAAAAGTAATAATTAACATCTTACTGTTCGGTTGCACTTATTGCACGTATTATTTGCTTTACATAATATAGTATTCACCTTTAGAAAACCTGTAAAGCGATTTATAAGGATCTTAAAATAGTCATATGCTATGCACTCAAAAAAAAGATTTGTTGGGTTAACTTCAATTCAATTATGACATCTATTTTCACATATTTGAATTTTGCTATTGGAAACTAAGGCAGGCAAACAGTTTCAAATAGCATAATTCAAATGTGTGGAAATAGGTGTCATAATTGAATTTCACACAAATATAAAACCCCATTGTCACATAGGTTAATAGTTTTAAGTATCATGAGTTTATGAGTTTAATTTTTCAGCCAGGAAATATGCCTTTTTTAAATTAGTTGTCAGCATTTGTAAGTCTTGTCAGTATAGGTTGGGAGGGACAAAGTAATTAGACCATAATTAGAGAGTAATTAGAGCATTCTTACCAATGAATTACTTCAGCATAAAAAGAGCAAGTAATAATAAGTAGTGGGTCCTTTTATATACGAGTGAAAATGAATCTGAATCTTGTGTTCTCGTAACAGCAAGCCTTAATACCATGGCATACATGGCATCAGAGACAAAGATCTGATCTCATTAAAGTCATTAGAGTATGGTTTATAGTCTGAAAGCAACATCTTCACACCCATCCCATAATCAGCTGGTGTGAGTGTGTTTGCCAACTAACATGCAGGTATGTGCCTAAATGGATTTGAACCGCACAAAGCTCTTGACTGATCTAATATGTCAGCACTTTAAATGTAGATCTAGTGACTGAACCATCTGGGCCAGGGCTGAGTGTTTAAGCAGATTTAAGTGTCTGCTCTAAGATTATATCACAGCCATATGCTGTTGAAACTAAAGCAAAATGTGCATCCAAAGAGGTCCATTCTGCATCTTGTTTTATGCTTCAGTTGGTGACCTGGTCTGCTGCTTACAGTTCGTTGTTCTATCCAGTAGCATAACCCAAAAAGATGTGAAAATAATGTAGGGGAGGTGCCTTTTTGCTGAAGACAGTGTGATTTATCTACGTCCCCTAAAATTAAACATTCCATTGTGGGATCTGACGGTTTTGACTTGAAGGCTGGTGTGATATATAAGGGATCAACGTGTGCATGTGCTAGCAGGAACCAAAAATGATAACTTGCTCCTGCAACTCTATGAACTGGAAATAGCCAATGGGCGAAATCTTTTATGAAGACATGGCATGTCGTTGTAACAGAAAATAGCTTTGATCTGTAAATCTCCATCATGTGTTGACTGGCTGAAACGCAGGAAGGATTTGCCGTCTTTCCCAGAAAATAGAATGAGTGTCTTATGTTCCTTTTGTTTTAATACTCCTTTTATGTCTGTTTTTTTTTTTTTTTTTTGAATGTGGCCACATCTGACATGTATGATTGCGAATATCTATTACACATATAGAAAGGAAGCCCCCACTTCACAGGCTCTTTCTTTAATAAGGATGATTTATTGCTGTTCTGAAGCACTTGGTATGTCTAGATCAGGAGAAGAACAGCTGTACCCCTCCTGGGGTTTGAACCCACATCGTCCTGGTCAGCTGTTTCCCGTCTGTTGGGGCTTTTTAAATGCACACACCATTTTGGGATTGGAATGCTTTGGCAGTAAAGTGTATCAGATTTAGAATTTCTGATCTGAAATTCAGTTTTATTTCCAGATTTTGACCTTGTTATTGTGACTAATGGATCATGTTGCGCGAAGTCTGATCTCAGGTCAGTCATCCAGTGATCTTCCCAGTGAGAGAGAGGGAGTGTGTGTGTGCATATGTGAGAGAGAGAGTGAGTGTGTGTGTTAATGTGTGGATACAAATGGGACTCCATACTTTTTGGGTGTGTGAGAAAAAAATGTCTAGACTGTAATTAGCCAAACGCAAATAGCCAGTTTTACTGCTCCCTCAAGCAGGCGGCCATATGTTTTAGAACCCTGGTTTACACTCCTTAGTTGTCTGAAGGCGTTCATCATGGGGATGACCCACCAGAGGTTAACCCCGTTATCATTTTCACTTGGGAAATCAAGTGTTGAGCCAAACATAGGCACTCTGCTCTCACCGACAAAGCTCAGTGAGAGATGTTACTCAGCAAACCTCAACTCAACCCACGTCCAAAGACTGGAAAGCTGGAATGTGCTCTGGTGTTGGACGACATTCAGGAATGCAGAGGAGCTGATGCGCCTTCCAGCCGGAGCAATTCTAAAACTTTTTCAGTGCCACCATGCATTGAAACCTCTTAAAAGGATGCTATTAAATTATACTAGTGTGGAGCAGTATTTACTAGGAAAGAAAGTTTATTGTGAGATTTTCAACGTAAGAGTTCAGTTCTAACAATTACACAAATTCTAATGTAGATGTTAAATCTACACCCAGGCTACAGTTAAAATGAAAGTGAAGTGATTGTCATTGTGATACACAGCACACGGCGACGCAACAAAATGTGTCCTCTGGTTTTATCCATCACACTTGGTGAGCAATGGACTGCGATGACAGGCGCCTGGAGAGCAGTGTGTGGGGATGGTTCTTTGCTCAGTGGCACCTCAGTGGCACTTTGGTGGATCAGGATTCGAACCGGCAACCTTCTGATTACGGGGTCACTTCCTTCCTTCCTAAGCCACCACTGGACATTCAAAAATGTCATCATTTTTCATAGAAAACAATTAAAATACCAATGAAGGGTGTATAGAGGCATTGTTTTACTTATGCAGGTACATTTTGAAATGCGTGTCTGGTATGGCATCCTTTTCTTTCTGTACATTCAGATCTTTCCAAGTTGTGTAACATGTGACGCCGAAGCTACAGTCCTATATGCTCCCTGCTAAACCAGACTTCTCATTTTGGTCTGTTTTGCAGGGTTGGGCGCTGTGCTGGTTGGGAAGCTGGCCTGCTGTGAGAGGACTGATCACTCCAGGCTAGTTAGCATGATAATCTTCTCACTAAACACAAAAAATGAAACATGGTGTAACCTGATGCGCGTTTCACCTTCTGATGCATCTACGACCAGAAGCACTTACTGATGCTAATCCTCCACGACTGATGTATCGACAACACAGCTGCACATAGTGTAGCCTGGATGATGAATAATGCAAAGTCCTAAAGAGGGAAAGATTTAAAGGAGGTAGAAGATGTGCAATGTTTTAAAAGTGTCTGTGAGGAGAACCCATCAGCATAAACTCTGGATATGCCGATCATGCCATGATCAAGTATATAAGGAGGGCCCAGAAGAAACCCCTGTGCAGGACAGCTAAGCGGTGATGGTGGCAGTGAATAAACAGTGAATGGCTCCGTTTATTAAATGATCTTCCTCAAACTTCAATAAATACAGTTCGCAAAACCTACAAACGATAAGCCAAACCTCCTTTCTCTCTCAATTCTATCCCACCATTCTCTCTATGAATATATACTATCATTAAAATAATTGACAGCATAAGGCTGCTTGGAGTGTTTAGTACCAGTAACAGACGTTAGCTCTGTTACAAAGTATTATAATTTCTCGATTTTAATAGCACGTAGGGGCATTGTTCATGTGGATTTTTATGTATCACTCAATGAAATCTCCAGGCTTCCTCCATATACACTGCATATTTATGAGCTGTAACAGTGACAATGAAAGCTTTTTCAAGGTGACAGAAGGGATGTCCACCCTCAGGTGTTGCTGACTAAACACGTTACGATGCCTTTACATGGACTGTATAATGAACATCTGTCAGTTCAAGGTTAACGCACATCCAACCATATTTATTATCATTGAAGCCTATGAACAAACGGGTACAATATACACATTTTACAACCTTTTTTTCAGTGGATATTTTTTGCAAATATCCATGTAAACCTGATCTGCAGGCATCATGAAAACCTCATTGTCATGTAGACAATGAATTCAACTCTCTTGTGGACATGAATCTGGTCACACTGATCAAAAATTTTTAAGAAACCAGTGCACACATGATAGTATTACCCAACATTTAGCCCATTTTGATTCAAAAGCAATTTTTGATCAGATTATGTATTTCAGATTATGATTTTTAGTAATCTGTTGACTGGCTGGGCCTATTATGTGATTTGTTGCACTAGGAAATTGCATTGTGCATCCATATCTTATCTGTTTTACATTCCCACTCAATCACTGCCATATGTGTTTATCTGGCTATCAGACTGAATCCTTGATAGTCTGCTGTTTGCAAATGAAATTAAATAATGGCATTTGTCCTGGGACTGCTGCAGCATTAGTAATTGAATTTCCCTTCAGTTAAACCCCCCGGTGTCTGGTGTCATGGCCCTCTCAGAACCAATTTGGCAGTTGTGAGTCTTGCTGTAATTGAGGTGGACTGAAGAACAATTAGTGTGCTCTTATTTCCAGCTTGGTACCGATCCCCACCTCACCTCTGAACTGAGGGGGCAGTTTGTACCAAACTTCAAACCAGGGAGGTCCTGAGATGGATTTAAGAGTCTGCCTGTGTGTGTGTGAATGTGTGTGTTTGGGATTATTAGTGTCATTCATTATGGTTATGGGAATGGTAGTGTGCATCCATGCACATGTCTTGTTGCATGTGTAGGTTCTTTATGAATGAGTGTGTATGTGTGTAATTGTCAGTTGGACTATGGAGATATGAGTGTGTGTGTGTGTGTGTGTGTGGTGTGTGTGTGTGTGTGTGTGTGTGTGTGTGTGTGTGTGTGTGTGTGTGTGTGTTATATATTTCATGTCATGTGTACCTGGATGTCTACATGTGTTTGCATGTGTGAAGATGAGTATGGCAGTGAACTCACTGCATGTATTTTATTTTAAAAAAAGAATGTTGACTCATCTTTAAATATTACAAAACAATTTGCTGAACATTAACTCCATATGTTATAAGTAAAAATGTGAATGACAAATTTTCTATGAGTATACATACAGTACAG
Source organism: Denticeps clupeoides (assembly GCF_900700375.1). Lineage (NCBI taxonomy): Eukaryota > Metazoa > Chordata > Actinopteri > Clupeiformes > Denticipitidae > Denticeps > Denticeps clupeoides. Next base: position 29,337,598 of record NC_041708.1, on the reverse strand, counting down.
GCCAAAAGTTTGTACACACCTTCTCATTCAATGTGTTTTCTTTATTTTCATGACCATTTACATTGGTAGATTCTCACTGAAGGCATCAAAACTATGAATGAACACATGTGGAGTTATGTACTTAAAAAAAGGTGAAACAACTGAAAACATGTTTTATATTCTAGTTTCTTGCTCTGATTACTGCTTTGCACACTCTTGGCATTCTCTCGATGAGCTTCAAGAGGTCGTCACTTGAAATGGTTTTCCAACAGTCTTGAAGGAGTTCCCAGAGGTGTTTAGCACTTGTTGGCCCCTTTGCCTTCACTCTGAGGTCCGGCTCACCCCAAACCATCTCGATTGGGTTCAGGTCCGGTGACTGTGGAGGTCAGGTCTCCACTTTTCGTTAAGTACATAACTCCACATGTGGTCATTCATAGTTTTGATGCCTTCGGTGAGACTCTACCAATGTAAATGGTCATGATAATAAAGAAAACACATTGAATGAGAAGGTATGTCCAAATTTTTGGCCTGTTCTGTATACCATCTCGGTTAAGTTTATATCCAGTCATGAGGAATGAATAAGACATGAGTCAAAGGTCAACTAATTAGTAGTAATTATGGAGACTCATTGCCCAATATTGGCAGTACAGGTTTTCGCCATTCATTTTGGAGGTATGTTTACAAGGAATTGTCTTAAATGTCTTTTTTTTTGTAAAATTACCCACTTAATGAAGCAATCTGATTTGAGGCATACAAAAACCTGCATGGGAATGATGAACGGCATTTTCTCAAAAGGTCTGGAATGGGTAAATTGAATTCAATAGCAATATTATAATACAAAAGGCATTGAATGGTTAAATATAATTCATGTAATCATCTACATGTAATCAGTACATTATGGAAATTGTAAAACTACAGCAGTTTTGTTGTATCCTAAAATAGTCTGACAATCGTCATGCAACGTAGCATAACTTGGCACTTCCACATATATTAGACAAGCCGCACACATTCAAGTCTGCACACAGATTAGAGTCAATCAGTTAGAAGTTAAAAGTATTGTGACCACTTTCACTAATTGAATAAATGAGAGGTTTGCTTCGAGGGACCTTGACCTATTTAGGCTCCTTTTGTGCTGCCTGTCTCATTAAAGATCTAATGTCTCATCTCATTCTCAAAGTGTCATCATGGAAAGACTTAGCCCTCTTTGTATTAATTTTAAAATGCTCTAATATTTACCATGTTTAAATCATCTTTCATAGTTAAAAAAGTTCTCAAACATCCTTAAAATAATTTATTTTTCAATTTGCCATTTGATGTTGTAGAACAAATTATGTAGGATGCTTCAGATCGCTGAGGAAATATTCTCTCCTGAAGGAGCCTAATATTTAACTTTTATTATATAATATTACCAATAGCAACTCTCAGAACCTGAAAATGTGTTGTGACATTTTCAACTGCCACAATAGATCCAATTGCCTTATTTCCAGGACGTAATTTCGAAGATTTGGACTGTGCACGTCTGAACTCAGAGAGCAGCAGTCGTTCACGGTCAGTGGATATACATTAATCCAGTCATTTGGAAGAATCTTGATTGAATATTTACCATAAGCTTATTTGTTGCTTATACGAAGGTCGGCGCCTCATGATGTAACCGCTGAATGACGGAGAAACAGATGGGCACTGATTTAAACGTGCTCATACATTAACTCAATTATCTAGCAGTAAAAGGCTAACATGTACATGAAGGAATTGTCTAATGATCCAGCTTTTGAAACATGTTTTGACTGAGGTGTGCATTAAACAAATGCCTGTCTGTTACTGCTCGCAATGTTGCAAGTTTCATTGCACAAGCAAGTCACATGATCAAACACGGAACTTCTCATTATTGCCTGGTGAAAAGAAGCATTACAGAGACAAAGGTGGAAGTAATGAAGCAAGGTAAGAGAGTGGGTAGGTTTGGTCTGGGTGGGGGTATGAGTGTGTCAGTGAATGATTTGTGGGAACTCCTGGCCACAGCAGATGTTTTTTCCAGGGCAAAAGTTGTTCTCCCCAGTTATGTTGCAATGTTAGGATTTTTAAATCAGAGTACAGTATGGGGCCTTCTGAATCCTGACAACTTGCAACACAGACTGATTGTGAAATCCAATTTTCAAGGACATGCCTTCAGCCATCAACATACATCTTCAAGTGCTATTTTCTTCTGGAACTGGGGCAGGTCTCTGGGAAAGCCCTTCGAGTGACAGGTGGAGAGATTCTGTTGGGAACAGGGCAATTCCCATCGCTTCTATGGAGGCCTTTTTTGGAATGGATGCCCTATACGCTGAGTTATGGAATTTAGAAAAAAGAACAGTCCTGTATTCAGTTATCAGGACACGTCTAATGGAAGAGGCACAGTGGAGTCAAGCTGCATCAGCAGAACACTGACAGGCCGCTGTATCATCACTGCCGGGGTGTGAAATCTTGTTGCACTTAACCCTCATGGCGGAGACTCCCATACGTTCCGAGGCAAATTCAGAGTCTTTATAGCAGGAGATGCGTGAGAGGTGGTATCGGGGGGATCCAGAGGAACCGGGCAGGGGGAGGGTGGGGGACGAGCAACAGCGGGAGCTGTCGCAAGATCATCAGCCCAGTGCTTAATCCCGTTAGGGCCTTTCAAAACTGCTGCGTCCATCCAGATCTGGAGATAGAGCACCCCGGGCCTTTGTGTGCAAATTCCAGCACAAAAGGAGGAGAATTAAGGGGCGAGCCCCCCCTGCTGCTGATGTCACTTTCTATGTCAGCACTGCAGGCCCACTGGAGGAGACAGGAGGCTCTGCAACCCTCTGCAGCCCCCTGCTTTCCCAGCCGACTCTCACCACTCATCATACGCGGGGTCACCCGTCAGGTCAGAGTTCAGAAAAACCATGAACCGGAGCCTAAGGCCAGCAGCTTAAAGCAGTGGGTTAACACACAGGGCTAATCGATTTACACCCCATGGTCATTGAGGGAGGCCTGGACCATGTTGGATCTGGTCACTACACAGGGTGGGACTTCAAATTGAAATTTAATAGCTCTGTAATTTGAATAAATTATTACATACACTAAGCCTACACTATAGAAGTCATGATTAATCCAGATGAAAGATGAAGGGGTGGAGAGAAATGCAGTGGCCTGTTTACGACTTTTACACAATCACTAGTTCAGAAAGAAAAATGAGCAGCTGATGCACTCATGATTTAACTCTACAGCAACCGGCACAATTTCCTCCCTGAAACTGGAGTTTGATATTTACTTTAAAAAGAAACAAACTAATGAAGGTTCATTTGCATAGAAAAGTCATTTTATTAGCTCACTGCTCTGTTTCTTATAGCTGTGTCTTAATATATGACAAGCACAGGAACATTAGATGAACTGCTAAACATGGGCATGTTTGGGTGAAAGATGAAAAGATTAAAATTCAAAACAATGGAAATCTGTATTGCTTGAACAGCGCTCTCATGCATATTTTTGCATGATCCATGTCATGACTTTAAACCATTAAGGCTATTTTAAACATGATGCACTACAATGCTCACCAGTTGCAGCTCCTTAAATACAAAACAAATAATATTCACCCATTCGGATTACAAAAAATAATCTATATACACAATATCTATATATCTATTACAGATATATCAGATGTTGTGTGCATTGAAATAAGACAGCATTGAAATTACATGCTTATTGTGAAAATCTTTCTATTGATTCTACTCTTTAATGGAGTTTGGAATAAAGGCTTCAAGATTTCATATATGTACTCTAACTGAAAATACAAGGTTGTGTTGTTAGTATGACTAATGTCATACGTGTTAGTATGACTACTGTGTGTGGTGTGTTTTGTTGTTGTGTGTGAATTTCCTAGGGGAGTAGGTCTGCATGTGGCCGGTTATCCGATGAGCTCAACATTCCTCATGCTCTGCTACGTAAGGCACCGCATGTGTGAGGTTTGAAGGATGGCCTTGGCCTTCTTTTTTCAGAGAGGCAGATTCCTTTTTTCTTTGGTTTCTGAGAAATTCTCTCAGATGTGCACACACAGAGCACAGAAGTAGATACACATTTAGATTCATGGCATTTATCCAGAGCGACTTACAATTAGGGACAGTCCCCTTGGAGACACTCAGGGTCAAGTGTCTTGGTAAGGGACACAAGTGGGGTAGGAACCTCAGTCTTCTGGTTCTTAGGCATGTGTGTTACCCACTAGGCTACTACCATCCATATACACACATGAAAACTGTTTATATCTGTATTTAACTGCGTAAATTGGGTCCTCCAATACCTTATACTGCGCATGCAAATGTTTTTTTCGACAAGGCCCAGCCTCCTGCCTTCTTTAACTATTATTCCCCTTTCTACTGGATTTGTCTGTCAGCAGACATCGCAAACGTGATCTTTGTTATTTGTTATTATCTGTCACGTTCCTAAGTCTAGGGGTCTAAGAAACGCAACAAGGGTTTGGAGAGAAAGACGTCCACTACAACCAAACAAAGCATACAAACAGTGCTTTTATTTACAGTGAGCTAACAGGTACAATTAAACAGCAGGCTCAGCACAGCTAACCAACATCAGCACAGACCAAAGGAAGGGATGATCCAGCGGTGATAACTCAAACATGCACAAAAGTTAACAAAAAGGACACATAAAGCTAACAGGCTAACACAGGCTAACAACAAAGGGTCTATCACACAAAGCAACAACACACACGAATGAGATCCCCAACGGCGCTCCTTGCAGATCTCCGTGGACCCTGGATACCTCCTGAAAGAGTAAGGGCCTAGCAGACCCTGGGGACCTCCCGAACACAATCTGAAGTCTCTATATATAGGTGGTGGTGACCAATAGGCAGATGGTAGGTGGAGCTGGTAGGATTCAACTCCTCCCATGAAGTCGACCTAAAAGAGAACATGTGGGAGCATACGTCCAGGGACGTAACACCCCCGCCACCAAATATTAACCCTTTGGTTGATCCAAATCCACACTGCTCTGGGGACTAATACCCTGAGAGACAGTAGGCCCTCAAACAGACACACCACCATATGACAGGCATCCTAGACTTAACCCGAACGGGAGCTTTACACAAAAAGCACACTCAGCGCTTACACTGGTACTTGGTCATGTTCCATTCCAGCCTCCTGCTCCAACTTTCTGAGTTCAAGCTCACACTGACACTCCAGTTGGGCAAAAGATGAAGCTCCTGCACCATCTTGCGAGCCTGTAGTTCCGGTATTCGCGTTCTGGTCAAACTCTTGCTGAATCGAGATACACTCACGCTTCTCCAATGAGCACTCATGGATTTTCACGTCCGCGTCACTTGCTGGATTTGCAGAAATGCTCGACGAGAGCACATCAGCAGGCAGGGCCAGAAAAAACATTCCTATTAAACAACACGCTCCACAACTAAGACAGAGTATCCTTCCGCCAAAGAACCTCACTACTGAGGGTGAGCGAACACCACATGGCACCTTAACTTCCGGACACCCTAACTTCCCGGATATATGATTCTGATCACAAACACCGAACCAGGGGACAACATCCCGGACGAAAAACCCCAATTTGTCACGTTCCTAAATCGTGTTTTTAAGAAACACGACATGTGTGTGGAGAGGAGGACGTCCGCTGTTACATACAGGACCAAACAACGCGTACAAAAAGTGCTTTTATTTACAGTGAGCTAACAGGTACACTAAAACAGCGGACTCAGGACAGCTAACCAACATCAATACAGCCTAAAGGAAGGGATGGTCCAGAGGGGATAACTCAAACACGCACAAGTTAACAAAAAGGGCACATAAAGCTAACAGGCTAACACAGGCTAACAACAAAGGGGTCTATCACACACAGCAACAGGACACACGAATGAGCTCCTTGCGGAGCTCCCTGCGGAGCTCCATGGACCCTGGATACCTCCTGGGAAGGCGAAATGTTTTATTGTGATTTTTTGAATGGACGGCTGCACATAGCAATAATCGTGCTGACCAAAACAAGTAGCATGCCCTTCAAACCCAAGAGCGGCAAGAACGTAGAGAGCTAAAGGAAAGGGTGGCAAAACTCCCGAAATTAGACCAATTTGGATTTTTAACAAAGAGTGGTTGTGAGGAGGACAGGACACGTAGCAGCAGTAACTGTGAACTGTCATGCAACAGGTAAGCTCTGGACCAGAAGCTAGCCTAACATATAACACAGAACATGTTTGATTAGACTAGCGCTGGGAATTTACCTCATTAATTAGATTAATTAACCACAGAAAAAGTATGGAGTAAACAGCAGGAGATCCGAGTCCCAGATCGCTGCTGCGTGAGCCAGAGCGCAGTTCGGTTCAGTGAGATTTGGAAGAAAAAAATGCCAAAATGGCTTATTAATGTTTTTTGCCGATTTTGACAATATTTTCCTTTTGGTTCAACTTTGGAGCGCAGATGAGCGGCCATGCAAGGCTAAAGTGGTCACGAAGCACAAACACACGTTTATTTCAACACTTTGCCCATCGGGAAAGTGTGTGGCATTGGTGAACCTGGTCATAGTGTCTGTAGGAGAGCTGTTGGTCAAGCTAGAGGCAGCAGGAGAGGGAAAATTGGCCTGGAATAGCCGCATTAGCTTTATCCATCCAGACCTCCAGAGGGGCGGAGCTGTGGCCGCAGTGTGTGTGTGTGTGTGTGTGTGTGTGTGAGAGAGAGAGAGCCGTAATGTATTTACAACTGTCACATACTGTAATTTAATTCATAGGTTTGGTTCAGTCAGTGATAAAAATGCCATGACCATTGTACCCTAAGTTATAGGCTTGTTATGTGGCTAGGATTTTTAAATGTTAGCATTTACTATACTTCGTATTGTCTTTGTTGCAGCCCAAATCTAGAGTCAGAAGCTGGTAGTTCATTTGAAGTCACTAGCGCAGGTGGCCCGACTGTAGATGACACTGTCAGTGGTCCAGACCGGGCTGAGTCCACAGTCGGTGGCAGTGCATAACAGGAGCAGGACAGGACAGGAGCAAGGGAAGACCTTTATCCTACAGACAGGGGACATTTTGGAGAAAATGTTTTGGACGCTTCCATTAAACGTTACATCTTAACTATGGGTTCTTGTAAACCGAGGGGTCCTTTCCCAAAAAACCAGCATAATCGCTGTTTTTCTGATGTGTTTTATCACACTGGAAAATTCTATACAGATACTCTCTGACTATCGGAGTGCTTTTGACCAGGCCAAAGCTACAGCGCAGATGCTCGCAAGTAAATGGGGTGTCCAAACTACATTTGAAAATGTTAGACCAATGAGAGTGAAGTGTCACTTTGACGAACTATCAGAAGATGAGCGTTTAAGCAATGCAGAGAAGTATTTCAGAGTGCAGATATTCAATGCCACTCAATGACATCATAATCAGCCAGCTCTCTCAAAGATTTTCATGTATGCGGGAAACCTGTCATGTGTTTGAGGCTCGTAAAATGGCCTTCTAGTGGCCTAATTCATGCATATTGGTGGTTGTATGCATATGAATCATTTTCTTTCTTTTTTTCTGCACAGTTAAATAAGTTGGATTAAGTTTTGTTTCTGGGCAGTGTGAGTTTAAGCAAGCTTTCTACGCTTGAAGTTTCAGTGTTGAGAGTTTCAGTGCTTTGAGTGTTCCCATATTTCCATGCGAGTTCATGTTAATGCGGTTATATTAGATTACCCTGTAAATAGGTATTAATAACAAACATTTTTTAAATGTTTTCACATGTAATGGATCCTATGTAGTACAGTATTTTTGTATTTATAATTACAATCTATATAAACTACCTCTGTGCTTCTGGCTCTTTGCAGAGAGGATTGTAGTCACCCTTAATGTGTATTGCATGTATCAGAGCTAAAACATCCTCGGGATAAATTTGGAAAAAGTATAAGGGCCCGGATTGAATTTTCGCACCTGGGCCCATGACTATGTTTTTACGCCACTGCAGGACACACCATGTCCTCTGCCAAACCAAACATGAAGAAAGACTATCAACACTTTTATTCTGAATTCTGATCAGTAAACTAGTGTACATTCTCAGCGTGCTGAATCTTATAGAATGACAAAAATATCCATCAAAGAGAATCACGCTATCACACACATACAGTAAAATTTGAGACTGCTCAAGCAGAAGGAAGAGTGGAATGTGTGATTCTTCCATATGTTAAACAAGACATACAAACAGTTCATTGGACAGATCCTCACACATTTCCTCACTTTTACACCTTTTACACATACAATCACACACACACACACACTCACACACACACACACTCTTCCTCCTCTTGTGACCTCACGTGTGGGGTGTTTACTTAACCACTGCAAATGATTACTTGGCTCAGTCTCTGGCCTGGTTTCCACTGCTGTGAGGTCAGCACTGTCCCAAACCTCAACCCGCAACATCATCAGAGAGAGAAAAAGCAACAGAAAGAGAGCGAGGGAGAAGATGAAGCGGGAAAAGCAGAAGAAAAGCAGACGAGGCGCAGAGACTGAGCACAGGGTCATCAGATAGACAGAGTGTAAGAAAGAGCGCCAGGGCGAGAAAGGGAGATGGACGCACAGAACAAGAGACGGGGAGAGAGCGAGACAAAGACATGAAGCCTTCACAGCGACGGCTGTGAAAATATGTGTTCTGACGGGCCGCCGGGTCTGAATGCGGATGTGTCCACAGGAAGCCGCAGTTGGAACGGACCACCCGTTAACGCTCACAAAGCAACGAGGCCCTTCAGTCACAACAGCCCCTTCAGTCTGACAAAGAGTGGCCTTGCTGGGGCAGCTTTACGTTTTTATTCTCTTGTAATATAATGACCAATAACCTATAGTGGTTCTTAATTGGCAGTCCTAGCTGTCTTTAAAATGAATGACAAAAATCAACAATTACAATGATTTTCTTCAGAGACCATTTTCTGCTGCATTCTGCAGTCATGTTAAATATGAATGAAATAACACCCAGTCTATCAGTATATTTCTAATTGAACTGTTTAAATGTGAATCACTCTTTCTGGTTCAACTACTCAACTACGTTTGGACCTGTACCATTCATATAGTTTAAGTGTAAAGCATGTAACTGCGTAATGAATGCTGACAGATATTCCAAATGGAATATGGACAAATGTCTTTATCTTCATTTAGGTAAATACTAAATAAGCTAATAAGCTAAATTACAGCAAGCCACATATTTGATATTAGGCCAAATACTACCCGTCACAACCCAAACTGTACCTGGCTCTCCAGGTCAGGTTTTCCAGGTGTTTGTCTTCCATGTTCCCGATTACCAATTGTACCTGTTTTATGTTCCAAAATTTCCTGGATGTTTTCAATTGTTTCCAATGCGGGTATTCTGTCCCCAGCACCAGAATGTTGTATTCTGTCTTGTTTATTAAATTCCTGTTTTAGTTGGAGTTGAACATTTGTGTCCTTCATGCACTGTGCCACTGTGACATACCCACAATTTATTTGTAAGTCAGTATTACTCTAGGCCAGAGAAATTTGTCCCTGAGTGGATCAATTCTAAGACTCTTAATTTCTATGTTGCACATGAATTTTGTCAACAAATTTGCATTGTGCACTCATCCTTACAAGCTTGCATATTTTGAATAAAATCTGGAATTTAACAATTACCATAGTCCATGTGAGTTCCATAGTTCTTCATAGTCCTTCATAGTTTAATTGTTGTTAATAAAACCGCAATAAAGCTGACATGGTAATGCTATTACACTGTCGTAGCTGAGTCATTAGACAGTCGTAACACAGGTCTAACAGCCTAATCAGCAGACTGTGTGTGGGCCACAAATACACAACAGATGCAAAATGAGATGGTTAAAGCAGGAGACCTTCCTCTTCCTGAGAGCTTTAATATTACGGACCTGGAATTCATGAAACCTTCTCACACGTCAGCTTAATGGTACAGTTGAGACTGCTGGTTCTTTGACTGACTGATTCAGGGATCATGGGTGTATGATTCCAAGCCAATTAACTCTGCCTGTTAGATCGGTCTGACACTTCCCAGAGTTCTCACGTCACTGATCTATAATTATCTACGCAAAGACAGAAACACAAGTAGGCTAATTGTACAAATGTGAGATTTAATAGAGAGATTATGATGAAATGAGGCTTTAGTCATTAACAGAAAGACTTTTTTAAATCATTTGACTCAGCATCACTTACTGAGAAATTCTATGACTCATGTCTACTTTTTACCCACAAGTGCAGCCAGATCTGGGTGGGGAACACGTGCATCCGGAATGTTCAAATCCCAAAAACAAATATAAAAAAGCTTTACAGTAAGTGACTGTCTAAATTGGCTCAGTTACTCCAAAATGCACTTTTTGTTCACAAAGGAACTCCTAAATCCTGATTAATCAGCAAATGAAACCAAACCACCAAAAAAGCATACTGATTATAATCCACTGCTAATTAACAAATCAGAGACCCCCAGCATCAAAGTCAGCTGTTTCGGCTTTGCCAAAAACCGCAGACTAAAATGATTCTGAATAAAGTCCCACTTGGGGAATAGGAATGAATATGAATAAGTATGAAAAGCGCATTCATGCTGAATCCTTTTCAGGAGCCAATTAGATGTATGCATAATACAAAGGGGTGGGCACCCATCAAGGGGTGAGTATACAAGGCAGCAAGTGAATAATTTAGGGCATGTGGATTATTAGTCCAAAATCACAGGAACCTTGTAGATGACACGCCCCAAAATATGAGAAAGGCTTATAAGAGGGACCCTCTGTGGGTCAAATTATCGTGTAATAGATGCCATTGCAAGGCTGCTTAGCTAACAGAGATAGTATGGTGCAATTAAAACTGGCCACTTATCCAAAGGCCTGCTGAAGACAATATACACCCCTTCATGGCAATGGTATTCACTGATGGTTCACAACTGGTTCTCACAAAATTCTAGACTTGTAGGTTCAGATCCAGGAACATTGGCCATTAGGCAGGTGGTTTTAATATTGTGAAGGATCAGTGTGTATTTTGAGGGATATCGTTCTTCCAGAAAATAATGAGAGAAAACTTGCTTAAGAGAGAAAATAATTCTTCAAAGCTGAGAAGCTCTGGGTTTTGTCCTCCCCTCTACACCCAATGGTGCCTCAATATTGAACGCGTGACCCTTGACGTTTGACCAAAGCATGAAGAGGCCATTACTTCAAGTCTTCTGTTTGCAATAACCACCCTGACTCTCCCACTTATCCCCCAACCGACAGCGTTTGATGTTGGGTGAACACCACTTCCACAATCCACATATAAAAAAGTAATATGCTTTCCTTCTCAGAATTGGCCGGCCAGAGACGGGACAGAATTGGTCTTTAAGCGAACCCCTGTGTTGCACTTAAATGCCTCACAAATGGCCACGATCCCCTTTAAATGAAGGGAAAGGACTCGTTTGCCCATAAATGATGGAACTTGGCCATTTTAACAATCCCTGCTGCAGCCACTTCCAACCAGTGTAAATAGCCCCGATTGCCGGTTAATTTATTGGAGACAAACATCTAACCGAGATCAAAGGGTTCCTGCTCGCTTGTAGCACCTCCAGTGCAATGAATTTGCTGACCTCGCAACCCCTCTGCATATTTCCACGAGGGCCACTAGAGGCTGGGAAAGACAGAGTATCAGGCAGAGCTTTAAATGAGGAGTGGAGCACACATATGGTTTTGGTTTCTGAATCCGAGGAGGGGTCTTTTTTTGACGAGGCTACCGTTCCACTGGGTGAGTAAGACTGGATGAGTAGACAAGTGAGGGGAAACGCCGGAAGCTTTTGGATGAATGGTTTATGGTTTCTCTGACAGCTTTTACCTTTTCGAGGTGCTTACTTCTGTGTGTTCCCTGTATGCTCCTAGTCCTTCTCTCCTTCGTTGATCTTGTCCTCTTAGCCTCAGTAGCTCTTCATTTCTTCTTCTGCTTTGAGCGTCTATGGTTCTGCCTTGCCTGTGTGTATCCTATTTGAGCTGAACAAGTGCCTTGTTCTTTATTATGTATGAAGAAACACACTCAAGTCAAAACACTCCATTCCCAGTCAGAACACACAATACATCACTGCAATAAAAATGAAAACTGAACCGGCTTACGCCTATATACGGCGTATATAAATGAACGCATTCAGACGAAAGGCGCACACACATGCCAATAAACACACACATTACAATTTCCAATAAAACTCAGCCGAGCGGCAAGATCAAACAGCAGTGGCTGTTGAGCAGGACCCCTGTCCCTGGGCTGAAGTGAGGCTTGTGTTTCATTAGTACGCTGCTTTTAATGGTTGTGTTATGGCTCTGGAATCCCCTGCGCTCTGAAAAGCGTGGAGCCAGGCTTCGCCCCGTCCTTTTATTCCCCCCCCACATGAAACGGCTATATTGTTAGGCCAAGCCCCCGGGCACAGTGGCCTGAGTGCGCTGCCGTGGATCAAATCAGAAACAAAGGCCCTTAAACCTGACACCTCGCTTTCACATGGGCTTCTGGCTGGAGTTAATCAGAGTTCAGGGCCCAGTGGTGTTTAACACATATCAGGTCCTTTAGAGAAGTGCCAGGAGCTGACTACTGTTTGAACAGGGAGTGTGATGCCATTGGGCTCATTGTTTACTTAATCATCACCACTTTATTGATCCGGTCATGCTTAATATCAAGTATGTAGTCATTGCATGACATTTTATAAATATATATACCCACCTGCATGTACACATTCCAGTCCTTTAATCTGGTTTTTATTTATTCTGTGAAATTCTATGACTGTAATGCTCCCTGGGTGCCTGTCATGGCTGCCTACTGATCACCAAGGGCGATGGTTAAAAGCAGAGGACACATTTCATTCAGTGTGCTGTGCTGTAGTGTTTCACAATGACAATCATTTCACTTTCACTTTCACTGACTCTTACTTGTACATTAAAAAGTTGAAAAATGATTAGTGAGTGCTTGGGACCAGGAATTCAGATCTTATGTATGAAATGAAATTTTGTTAACAATATATAACTTTATTCTCAAGTATCCAATTAATAATGTTAACATCCCCTTTATTCATAAAGAGTTCGGATGTTCCATAATCTGGCAAAAAAATTACTCCATTTGAACTGAAGGGCTGACCATTTGAATTCCAGAACGATGACAAGTCACAGCAGGCATCCAGTCAATTATCCACAGTAAAAGAAAAAGTGCATCAAAACTTTTTAATCACTACTAATCTCCTTCAGATCGTTTCCTCTCTCGTACCCCCATAGGGAGGGTGTGAAAGGAGCAGGTACACTCCAAACAGCCGCGCCGAGAAATCCCACTTTAGCCTATGTGCTGCTGTAAATTAGCATGCGCTCCAGAGGAATGCAGATAGTAAAAATTCCTCCACAGCAGCTGCTGTGATGTGAGCTCTAATATGACTTTGCCATATGTGGACAAGATGGGGAGGCAAGCAGCCGCTCGGCCTCCCTGCCTCTCCGAGCAGAGCCTGCTCTCGGCCAGGTCCTGTAATCCCACAGTCATTGTTCAAATTCAAAGCTATTATTCTCGCCCATGACACACCCCTCCCAAACCCAAACTCATTCGGTATTTTTCTCTTTTCTCCCCTTCTTGTTCCAGCAGTGTTCATTCAGGGGTGCTCATGTTGCCTGCCTGCTATTTTTAATAATGATATTGTCCCTAGACAACGCACATCGTTGTGCACTTCATATCTGAATGGGTAAATATTTGAAACTCATGCATCATGAATGCATCTCAGCCTGAGCTTCTTACAGAAATGCACAAATAAAAACAACATATTTGATCATCGGTTAAGCACATCACAGCAAGAGGGATCCAATTAGGGATTTTAGTCCAGCCTTGGAGTTGCACTTCCCATTCGAATCAAAGCTTCAACAAAGATGATTACCGACATATGCTTAAATAATCATAAATATTTAAACAGGTCTGTAAATGCTGAGTGCGCACACACAAAATAACACACACATACGCTTTTCACACCAGTCCGTCTATTTTCCATGCTGCTGCCGCTGCTGCTGTGCTGGTATTAATGAACTCGCTGCATGGAGACGTTACAGCTGCAGTAATAAGACAGGGAGACATTATATTACATCACATGGGAGGAAACCAAACAAACAAAAGCTTCTGGAACATTTATTCACAAAGCCGTCCAAACACAGCCATTTACCAGGAGCCTCTACCGCAAACAGAAATTTATGCGTGGAGGGCTTGACATGTTGTGAGAATGTCTGCGTTTTGGGAAGGGGAGGGGTCTGTGGACCTCTTACATAGTCTTTCTGTTGCAGATCCAGAATGGGTTAATTGTGTGGAAGACCGCATGACACTAACAGCCTGTTCAGTGTCAAATACCAGATTCCCCTGAGGAGGAGGGCAGGTAGAGGACACAAGAGGCACAGTGACCCTGTGTCTTCAGAGTGGTGGGTCGGCCAGGCTCTGGGGTGTTGTGTCTGACCGGATCAGTGGATGGAAACCCTCTGTCTGAAGGCGAGAGGGGAGACCCTGATTGGCGGGGAGGAAGTCAACTACCCCCCCATGTTACCATATTACCAGTAATTAGGCCCATAAATATTATCTCAACACGCAGCTAGTGGGAGGTGTGCTGAACGGCACTTGGTGGGTCAGGCGAGTCTGGGAACAGGCATTCTAGGATGTGAGGGAGTAAACTGAGGCCATTCAGAGAAATCCCCCTGTCGTTGAGTTAATCAGATGTCGGTGTCTTATCGTGTTTCTCAAGAATGAGTATTATTTCAAAAGAAGGCCTGGTTCAGAAGGTCAAAGTTCGAGATGTGTTCATAATCCTCCTCAAGGGTTTACATCTGATCATAGATTAAGGACATATAACTCAAATTTATACAATTCCTTTGAATGAAGGCATTCTTTATTGAATGTGTAAGAGTTTGAGCCCAAGCGTTCTACTTTAAAGATACCAAAACAGAAAAATGATGACTGGTTTCTATATTTAAAGGGCCAGCTACCCTCTAATGCACTACACTGCTTCTCACATGTGCATTCAAGGCTAGAAATGCAGCAGGTCCGTGAATAGACTTCACCCGCTGAGCTACATGTATGTTTGACATGTATCCCAGATGAGCGAGCCGGGATGAGCTTCCTGGAACATGATCTGTCAGACCGTACTTTTTGGGAATGGAGTCCAGCTGATCGCAAAGTCTTCAAAGGAAACTGTTCCAACTCCCAGTTCCAAAGTTCAAGCAGCGCAATTCCAGAACTCTTTACGGTCTTTATTATTTATTGCGCTGCTTTAATGTTAAGTAAGTGCGTACTTCACTGAAAACAAATCAAACGTTCACAGTGAGTTTAAGGTCAATCAGTTTCTCAGACAAAGTGCTTGTCCTATGTTTCCTATTATACTAAAGTCAAGAAAAATCAGTGGGGTTGCTTGGTTGAGAATAGGAATAAAGGATCACAATTCTTAATTAAATCTGTTAGGTAGTTGATGACCCTCAATGAGGAAGCAGTGTCACAGAAACTAGCTCCTCTCATTTTAAACATAATTTAGGTCATAGAACTATTATTTCTGGATGACAGAAATAATTACACAATTACAGAAATTGCTTCAATAAAAAGGCTCAGCAAAATACCTATTTACTATCAATACCAATAAAGCAAGGACAATATCAGTTGCATTATCTGTAGAAAATATTATTATTAATAATATTATTATTAACAGGAGTGGGATCTTTCCAGACAGTTGAGATGACCTAGTTTTGCCCACCATGACCGGGCTGCGTGAGTTCATCCTGTCAGGGCCATCAGCACACACGTTTGATTCGGATAAACTGGTAAATTATGTATCGATAGGCAGCAGCAGGTAATTCTCTCCATCTGTTCCCCAGTCTGACTGTCTGAACTGGACCAGGCCTTGACAACTGAGACGACGTATTTAAACGTTTCCGTCCCATCTTATGAATACTAAAGTAGATTTGTAGAGACATATCATATCATTTATGGACCTTTATTTTTTGTCTGCTTGAATTCTGTCAGATAAAAGCCAAACATGGCAGGTATCAGCCACGGGGCCAAGTTCAACCCGACAGCAGCGCAGCAAATAAAATGTCCCACTCCCCGATTGCTTTACAGCAATTCGTAATACAAGTAACCTCGCCCGAGCCTCAGAGCAGTTCGCACTGCCCCGTGAAACCCGCGCTTCGCTAATTACCTTTAATTAGAATCAATGCTGCTAACGGTGTCGTTCGCTTGTCAGCGTAGATGTCCATTAGGAACTGGAGCAGACAGGCCGACTCTGGCTTGGGGAAGAGCGTCGCAGGATTTGACTAATTACACGATCGCTACCAGTGACTGGTGGGGCGGGTGGCAGGGGTCAGGGTGGGGGCTTGTAACAAATGTCATGCTGCATTACACCCAATGAGGTAGAAACACCCACAACCCCCAATTAGCCAGGATGCTTCCCATTGATTTCAACAGTGCTGGGTCATCATCTGGTGTCTGTCAGAAATCAAGTTCTTGCTGCTTATTTCTTGGTTTGTCATTGATATCTGTTGTCAGTGTGGTCTTTCAAGTGTGGTGATTGATTATTGGCAATATACTGACGTCATATGTAAACTTATAGCACGTATAGACTTACATGCACTGGGGACCGTGACATGGCATTTAAACATAGATGGAATAGTGCAAATAACATATGCAGAACGTGGTGTACACATGGTGTAAAGAGTAAAAAGCTACCTACGCTATATCAGAATACAGCAGATCAATGAGAAAATGAAGCTACATTCCAATCCAAAACCTCTGAATCCTTCTCTAATTCACTGAGCAAGCAGCGAGAACATCACTGGTGCTAAGAACCAACCCCTGACTGACGCAATTTTGGAATTCCAAGAACTGGCAGGATGACAGGTGATGCTGGAAGAGGACAGGGATTTACGAGCGCAGGGCCACCATTCCCGATTCTTCTTGCTAGGGTTCCAGGCATAGCGCCAGAATGTGCCACGCAGTGGCTTGGCGCCCAGTCATGTAAGGGTGACCATTACGGAGGTCATTGAGAAATGATCACGTCTGTAACAGTATCTGACGAGGCGGCCGATTTGCACCGTGCCCGCGGTGGATCCCGGCGGGGGTCAAGATAACTGAAAGGCTCCTTTTGTGCCCAGGGGTAACTGACTGAGCCTAGATGATGTGATAAAACCATAATCCCACTTCTTCATGCACTCATGGCCTCACACTTCCTGCAAAAGGAGTCACGCAGCTTCCTTCCCTGGTGCTTTATCCATTAAGACCTCTGCTTTCTTTCTTTCTTTTTTTTGCCATCTGCCAACTGCAATATTTCTCCGAGATCTCTGCTGAATGGAAACAGTTATTGGGGGATAGTTTTTTTTTTATGGCTCTGGAATAAAAATGTACAGTCTGTTCCTAGAATCCTGGCTGCTTGGCATTCATCTCCGATTTCTTGAACAGTTCAGACAGCTGAGGAAACAAAACCAGTCATAATCCAGTTACATGGGGACCTTCAACGTTATGTCTACTTTGTGTCCATTGGGGGGAAAAAAGTAAAAAATATTTCTAAATAGTGTTACAAGATTTCCAAAATTAAATTTGGTTGGATCAATGTTGAATTGTTTGCACAGACAACACAGATCAACTGAACATCACTCTCCTGTAATGCAGGGGCTACCTGAAAATCTCACCTAAGCAGCTGGGACAAGTTTTGAGCTGTAATGTAACTGCAAAATGTAAAATAATACATATACATTTCTGGATAAAAGTAAATGTTTTTTCTGGAGAATTATGATTGTGGCCCTTCAGAAGTATTGTGAACTTTGTGTCGAAGAGAACGAGGAATGTGTGAGTAAGTAACCTGACCACAGATCTAAGCAGCCGCACAGTAAATATCTATTGTCGGCTGATAGCGTCTATATACAGAGTTTGACAAAGTAATGTGTTTGCAGCATGTAAAGATATAAAGATTACAGATTTGCATCCTCTGAACTGCATCACCATTTTCCCTTTGTTCTGTACGCAGCGTATGCAGTAAATGTTTTATGATGTGGGAGAAGGGAATAATCTCTATATGAGAGCAATAAAAAAAAAAAAAAGAACAAATGCAAACAGGAAGTAGCTTCTTTGGCAGTCTTCCCGAGCTGTTAGTGCCAGCTCTGTCTGCCATAGCTGTAAAAGATCCAGAACGATACCCAGCTGGAGTCGATAGAGCAAGCCCAGGATGTGCTAGACGTCTTTTTTTTTTTTTTTTTTTGCTCCTTTTCTTTTTTCCCCCCACTTCTCACCTCCTGGGTTTTGTGTGGGCGAAAACAGGCAGGGCAGCTCTTGGTGTATGTGATTTCCCAGAACCCCCATACCAACCCGAGGCATTTGATACGCTTCCAGCATGTGCCTCTACAAGCTTGCACTTCCTCACGTTGTCTGTGTGTGTCCCAACAACCTGTAACAGGATAGCCCACCACTATCCCACATGAGCCCTTCTCCGCGCCACAAAACTCGACCGCTCACCCACCCCGGCAGAATAGGGGTGAGCATTTCTCCACGTGCGCCCCTACACCTCTTATCGTATCATTTCATTTCCTCTGCCGCTGTGTGTGGAAGTGGTTTGAGGCTCATTCATCCAATCATTTGTACTTTATTTGTCCCCAATTAAAGTGATTATTAATTAGTAGGAGGTTTCATGCATGAACCGTTCATGCACTGCAACGGCACTTCCGGACACTTTCCACAAGTTTTGACGTATGGCTTGCTTCGGTGGGGTCTACGGGTCACATGCAATTCCCAAAAACATTTTCAGAACACATTTATTATTCTAGCCAAAAAATCTACTTTTGCGGCAAGACTGTTATGAGTACAAAGATAAATTTGAGTCGTAGATCTTTGTGTGGGTCTGACTTATGGATCATGCACCATTTTGAAAAGAAAAAAAGTAAATGGGGGGAAAAAATATTAATTTCTTTTTTATTTATTACTATAGTGTGTTCTTCAGCACTTAATGTGGGTCGTACCGGAACATGCACGCTGGCAAGCTATATATAAAAAAATATTACTCGTATTTTGTGAGGTGTGCTATTACTTTTACTGTATTCCACTCAAACAATAGCACTTATTTCATCTTTTCAACCATCAAATACTGTAGAGGTGTGTGATGATGAACCCCCTAATGCCTGAACTAAGAAATAATGGACAGAATTTTTTTATTAGGCCCTTTATCCAAATGTAAAAAAAAAACTATAACTTAGCCATCGCATAGATATTTATGAATTCTGAGTCAAATTATTTGTTATAAATATTACATTTCACTCCAAGAAACATCCAAGAAAAAAATAACAAATGACCATTGGGGGATTTACTGCTAAATCTCCCTTTATAGCAGTTGTATGTGAGAAGACAGTATACACAAGGGTTTTATGCAACGTTTATGTTTTTTTTGTTTTTTTTGAGAGACATGTATGCCACCCCACTGAAAATTGGACATCCCACTGAAAAGCCGCTGCCACTGATGAGATAGATTGGGGGAAAAAGGGAGTTCAGAAGCAAACAATGTTCAAAACAGTCCGCATTTCTGAGAACCCTGGAAATCCTGAATATGAACAAGTTAAGCAGTGCGCTAAGTCTCTCTGGGTGTGAGGGGCTTCTCCGAGTGCTTAGGGGGGCTGACCAGGCAGCTGTTCAGCTTTAGACGGTAAACAGAGAGGGCAGCGGGATAATCCTAATGCTCTGCTAAGCAGCAAGTTATATAACTGGATGGCCAATTGTTTTGTTTTGATGTTCTTCATTCAGAAAAAACATTTACGGTCCTGCTGTCCTACCTTCTAGATCTTGGAATATCTCACTAAAACCTCCAGGCAGAACCACCTTCCTGTTAAACATTACTACCCTGTCTGGTCCACATCTTAAAACGTGTCTGTGGGAAATTACATGTTAATTCTGCCATTTAACAAACCTTTTTGCAACAAACCTTTATACAAAGGTTTTGCATACAAACCTTTGTATATATGCATATTACTGTATATTATTGCACAGGCTTTATTTGTGTAAGACTTGCTTGGTCAGGCCTGATGTTGTCCTTTAGATTGTGCGAATTGCCAGGTATCAGTGCAGCATTCACCTTGGGAAGAGAGCGGGACTTACTGTGACTGTGACTGTGACTTGTGACCTGGTATCAACTAGGTTGAAAGGTCCCACTGTTGCAGATCACGGAAGGCCTTTCTGCAGGATGTGGCCAGGCTTGAGGAACATGACAAGGAGTCACATGTTCTTTTGTAAGAGGCACTCTCATTTTCTATTCCCCCACTGCCCCGCCCGTGAGATTTCACTCCAAGTGTTGATTAGAAATGGGTGAACATTAACAGCTTAATGGTGCATTGTGCACGCTGTATCTGAACTTCCCATGAACAAAGTGCAACCACCCTACCCAAATAAACTGTGTGATATCATGCGATTTATCTTGGCATGGCAGTAGTTCTGTTTTACTGTTTAATAAAATACTACATGTGTAGAATGACACAATCAAAGCGATTTGTTAAATAAATCTGTCCTCTGTGAGGACACAGGCACAAGGCAAGCAACACTTCTACACTGTAAACTAAGCTTGAGTATGAGGTGGTGATGAATAAATCAAATACAACGCTGTTTTATTGGACAGCAATAGCAGTCGGTATTTTTCTTGTTTCATAATACTGAGCTTAATCTGCTGAAAAAGACAGCAGGTCCGTAGTGTGTTTCAGGTGCTAATGGGAGGCAAAATTGAATTACAATTCGTTTGCTTTTTACACATGATTCAGGTATTTGTAACCTCTTCAAGACTATGATAACTCAGGATATATATAGTTAGTTAGTGACTATATATACTATATATACCATATACTATATATATATATACTATATATATATATATAAATGTATGTGTGTGTGTGTGTGTGCAAGAGAGAGAGAGAGAGAGAGAGAGAGAGGGAACTGTTAAAGCTTTAAAAAGTTACAGAAATTGCATCCCCCATGCCAGATGCTTTTTTCAGGACACAAAGTGAATGATGTGTGAACAGCGTGTGCACAGGCTGGCAGCGGTCTTTGCCCTGAGTCCTTGCCCTGCACCCAGAATCCCAAGATGGGCTCTGGCAGCCGCAACACGGTTCTATGTCCAGCAGTTATGGATAGTGAGTTAGTGAGTGACTGAGTGATAGAGCGAGCGAGCAAACATAGCAAGTACAGAAGAACACTGAAGGTCTTCAACATTTGAAATGCCGCATTGCCTACCAATCTAAATGCCTTCTGCTCAGCTCCCTCTACTGGCTTTAACCAATAAGTCATCAATGTAAATAGCCCATAAAAGTAAAGTTCCGAATTGTAACTCCCACAGGATACGAGAATTTGATGCACATTAAAGATTGAGTCTAAGTTTCGTAGCAAGCTGTTGTGCCCTTCACTGACAGGGTGAGTGCATGCTGGGACTGCTCAGGCAGAAATGACAATGAAAGGACACACAAGTGCCCACTGTGCCACACAAGGTGATGGGGCATCACAGCCTCAACACCTGCCTGCACGCAACCGGATCATGCTAAGCAAGACTTTTTTTTTTTATATATATTCATTCAAGTTTGGCCTGTAAACACTGAGCTTCCACTTACTTAAACTCGGCAAAAAGCCAGGAAAGTGCGTGTAAAATAAGCCAATAATCTATGAGAACATGGGTTTAATTCCCATTTCGGTAATTATTTTTGTGTAAGTGGTGAGGATCCTGGGCTTCCGGATTTGGGAGACAACTGTTCCTAAGCCACCAGTCTCCTAGCAACAGCTGCAACAGGAGAGTACTGGCTGACCAGTGAGCAGCGCGCCGTGTTGTTTACTGGTTTCTCCTCTGGATGGTGTTTACGCGGGAAAAGTAGGGCATGGGCACTGGAGCTTCAACTGCCTCGCCGAGCTGGAGCCGCAACTGGTCACAGAGCAGATAAAAAAAAAAGAACAGACGAAATACAAAATAATAAAAAAGAAAAATTAAAAACTGGCACATATACAGAGAGATAAAGAAACCAGCGGTTCAGTGGGTCACTGTGCCAGTTTAGAGCAGGCTGCCTCTATGGCATAATCCTGCCACCATGTGTCCTTATAATACGGTTTATTGCACAATATAACACAATCTCAGATTTTTTCTGTTGCAAAGGGTATTTATAATTTAATATATGAAATATGAGGTTATGTAATAAACAAAATAAGTATTCAGGCGCAAAAACTTAAATATTTGCATCTCTCCAAAGCAGGGAGCTTTTTCTGTGATGGCAGCATTCACGCTCTTTGGTACTCTCTTCCACCTTAAGTTTAGTATTAGGACCTCTTTTATGGATTATTTACATTCTCCCTCTTGGCTATATATTCCAGAAGCATAATATCAGTTTTCGTTGTTACTCTGATGGCACCTAGCTCTACATTTCCTCCTTTTTGGACTGTCTGATGGAGATTGTATTATGTTTATATTTGATATTACACTGTCATTCCTGTCTCATATTAATTGGATCACCCGGCCTGCATATTTTCATCTGTGTTTACATTTTACATTTACAGCATTTATCAGACACCCTTATCCAGAGCGACTTACAATCAGTAGTGACAGGGACAGGGTTAAGTGTCTTGCTCAGGGACACAATGGTAGTAAGTGGTAGATTTGAACCTGGGTCTTCTGGTTCATAGGCAAGTGTGTTACATACTAGGCTACTACCACCCTATTTAATAGACATTGTTTAATCTAAGTAATATTAATCAACGTATTCTCGTCCTTACTCCCCATTCTTCTGCCATACTTGTCCATAGTTTAATCAGCTCCCGGATTGATTGTTGCAATTCTTTTCTTGTAGGTCTCCAACTCCAATTCAAGAGAACAAATTTCCCCAGTTTCCCAACAGCTTCATTGGTTGCCCATGGAAGCTAGGCTAAATGTAAAAAAAAAATCATTCTCATGTTTAAGTGCATCCATAGCATTGCTTCTGCTTATCTGTGTGACCTGCTTCATATTGCCATTCCTTCCCGCTCTCTCAGATCTTCCTCTGCCACTCATCTTGTTGTTCCTCCTGCCCATCTTATCACCATGGGAAACAAAGCTTTCAGTTGCTCTGCTCCTTGGCTCTGGAGCTCACTTCCTGCAGTCATTAGTACTTTATATAATCTTCCCTTATTTAAGTCACAGCTCAAAACACGCTTGTTTAAACTGACTTACTCGCTTTAATACAGATTTGAATTATTGTCAAATCATGCTCATTATTGTGATAAATTTTTTGTTTTCATTTCTGTAAGGTGAAGGTTGTTGTTGTTATTATTATAATTAGAAGTAGTAACAACAACAGTAATAATAATAATACATTTAGAAATCTAAATTAATTCATAAGACTGCACATTTAAAACTATGACAGAGAAAACAGTGGGAAAGATGGGAGCACAAACATGATTGTGTCATGTTTTTATATAGAAGCCAGACATTGTCTCTGGCCCAGATCAATTTCAAATCGGTGTCATAGGTCACACCCCACACAGGAAGTAAACAAAACGTAGCTGCGTCAATTGCGTCAATGTATTGTAACGTGATATATTTATATTTATGCTTTATCTACTGTTTCATTTAAAAACATCAATGAATGCTGGTCAGTGATTTGTTACCTTACACCAAACATAAAAAAAAACCAAAATATTTTTCTTTTGATGTGTATGTGTTTGTAATTTGTTAGATTCAGCAGTTCATGGTTGTGTTTTTAACCTTATATGTGATATGATGTAATACACAATAAAAACCTGTTTATTGTTACAGAACTTAGCTTTTCACCCAGATCAAACCGCATTTACGTGTAAATTTGTCTCAATACAATTCACATCTTTCCATGGTAGAGACCGGTTGTCGATGTGACTGTGACTTGCGGTCTCTTTCATGACTCTTGACCCTCGGAAGGCCCACTGCACAGCAATGTGGGCTCATGAAGATTTCCTAAGGACCTCCTGCTTACAGTGCATTGTGCTGCACCACTGCCCTGGCTTCAGTGCATGAATGAAGATGAGGGGCACACCTTCCTCTGTCTTCTGCCTCCCACTTGTCTTTCATTCCACCCTCCATCTCTTTCTCTCACTTTCTTCTCTCTCACTTTCAGACACTCCCAGCTTTCACGGGTTATGAATGAGTGCAATTCTGGGAATGTGCTCATTAGAGGGATTGGAGGAAACTCCTAAATCTGCCAGGACCCAGGCGTTATGGGCCCCTGGCCCCCAGGGGGGATCCTCCTGACAGGCTCATGTGCCTCAAAGGAGCCTTCAGATCATCGTAAAGCATTCACACTCTTTAAGCACGCCCACCCAGCCTCCCCAGTCTTCCTCCAGAAACACTCGCTCCCCTGGGCAATACTCTCTTTCACAGAGCATTCGGTAGACTGGCTGGTTCAGGTTATAGATTGTACGGTGTGTGTGTGTGTGTGTGTGTGTGTGTGCCAGTGTGATGGAAATCAATTCAGCTTCTGTTCTGTATGTTCACATCCATACGTACAAAAGCTTCATTCAGTAAAGAGCCAGTTGGCCATAATACAAGTTGGTAGAGAGCGTAAAGGTTTGTGTGTGTGTGTGTGTGTGCAGTGAATGAACGTGAATCACTATATATAACAATATATAATAAATGAATGACTGAACCAATGTTTTTCTCTTTCCTTTTGACCTCAGAGGGAGTGTTTCAGGCAGACAGATATGTAGCCACTTTAACCTGAACTGGACTGAAGGTGAGGGGGCTATTCAGTGTCAAGTGAATGGTGATGGGCGTCTCGGAGGTCAAACCTGTTAAGACTGCCAGGAGATTGAAGGTGAAAAGGGCTTCCTGCATGACACGCCGAGCACGGGATACATGCGGTGGAACAGTCACCCTAAATGAAAGATGACAGTTGACTTTCATGGGGGCTTTGAGGGGTCTGAAACAGATGTTGCCTTTTGCAGAACAATCCTTTACAATACATATGACATATTTCAAAACACCTGCATACACTTTCTGACATCAAATTACATAAAAAGTAGTACGGGCTTTATCTTCAGTTAAATAACATGAATTGTTTTTCAGAATCAAACTATTTTAAAATGATTATGTAACGGCCGTAATTTAGTGGCTTTATTTGTGAAAGTGCGGTGCATTACACCCTAGACAAGTTCAATTTAACACACTGTAGCCTTTCAAACCAAACACATAATAATAAATGAACTTCTGGGGCTCCAGACAGTGACCTGTAGAACCTCCGCAGCACCTTTCAGCACAGAGGCGCAGTTGTCGGCATCGCCTGTATAACTCAGCCTCTGCAACAAATCCTGCTTTCATGGGAAGATAGCGCCGTTGACTCTGGTGAGGGTCTGACATGCTAAAAGCACCGGGACATACCTCACGCACCACAATCAAAGGCGGATGGGGAGAGTCGAGTGCTCAGGCTTTCATCCACACCACTTGAGCCTGGCGCAAGCCAAGAGTGAATGATGGCGAGGGGACACGGACGTTGCCGGAGCGGAACCGACAGCCTGAGACAATGGAGCTCAGTCCTCCGTTACCATGGGAGATGAAATTTTTTGCTAAACACACACGACTGGAAGAAGAGCAGCCGGCGATGCTTTTGGTAACGCTTTGGTAAGTCCATTGTTCAGCCTATGCAGGCTGCCAGAGGTTGGGCTCTGTGAATATAGAGGATGATATTAAGTCAAGTGCAAGAAAACACCTCGCGCTTCACAGAAGGCGTGACCCGTTCAAGTGTGGGTATTTCATGGATGGAAACCACGTCTAATTTCACAGCCAATCCACTGCAGGCAACGAACTCCAGTGTCTCCGCCAGAGACCTCTTCCTTTGAACTCACTCCGGCACATCTAGTGCCGTGTCCGGGCATTTTTGTAGAAACAGTCAGAGTCGAGCCACTGCGGGCCTGCGGCAGGTGAGCCACACCGCTCTGGGCTACAGGTATATGGCATGCAAGCCGGGAAACGAACTTTTGGGTTATCAGCCCCTCTGACGTGCCCCGTGCATGAGTAACTGCTGCGTGAAGAGGAAAACATGGCCAGGAGCAGGAAATCTGCCCTCCTGCGAGTAAATCGGTGACGAAGACTCACGCTCCAAAACTCATACATTGCTCACGGTGGTCTACTCTAATGTCTGCGTGAGCGCAAAAGACGAATCAATTTCTCTCGTTCTTTTTTTTGGGGGGGGTGGATTTGTATTTTTTCATGAACGTTTATATTAAGCAGGTGGAAGCATGTCAAGGATCTTATCTAAATGTCATTGTAAAATTGAGAAACAAATGATAGCATCTAACAGTTCTTCACCAGAACACTGAAAGAAAAGACAAACAGGAGGATGGCGGGTGGTTCGAATAGCATGGATCGGTACAGATGGGGTTATAAATCACAGCCCAGATATTCTTCTATCAGATAACTCTGAAAAGGAAAGAAAAGAGACATTTTGGATAAAGGATACCAGCATTTACAGTGAAATGTTGCCTTAGCTCAATTCTATTTAATTCATGTTGGACAATAAATACAATCTCCGTCCGTTGTGACCGAACCGGCATCAGAAAGGCCGTTTCTAACAAGCCTGAAATTGCCCATTTCTCAACCATGGTTCCCAGAAGAACAGGTTTATTCACACTCCCTAATGCAGATGCAAGCTCCGACAGGACCTCTATCGCTTTTCATCAGAGGAAAAATGACCTGAAGAACACAACATGCTGGGAAGTTCCTGGTCTCATCACCTGCTGCCCCACAATCACTTGCATCTGTTCCCTAAACAAACGCCATTATTTACCCCTCGGCCGGGGATTGCCCTCAGGTGAGTGGCAGGTAACAAACGGGCAGGTGGGGAGGAGTTTGAGAGATGAAAGATCATCAATGAAATGGAGACAAAACAAGATGTGGCATGCGTGACCTCTCTCTGTCTCGGTCTCTGGCCTGAATCATGGGAGTTGTTTGCTTTGCACTACCGTGAAACCGTGCCAGAAAACTGAAAGTGGTTATCCTGTTTTACGTTAATGATCCTGATTAAATGATAGTATTTCAGTGCTAAAAACAGCCAATTAGGGAAGGAAGCAGATTTGAGACTTAAGGGTTGCAAGTTCAAATCCTGAACCGCCAAGGTCCCCTTGAGCAAAGTACCGTCCCCATACACTGCTTCCCGGGCACCTCCTATGGCTGCATACTGCTCACTAAGGGTGAGATTAATGGTTAAAGGTTTTTAAAGTGTTCCTGACCAAAATTTTATGTTAAATCACTTCACAGTTGTAGTAGTCTAGTGGGTAACACACTCTCCTATGAACCCGAAGATCCAGGTTCAAAGCCCACTGTCCCTGAGCAAGACACTTAACCCTAAATTGCTCCAGGGGGACTGTCCCTGTAACTATTGTAAGTCGCTCTGGAGAAGGACGTCTGATAAATGCTATAAATGTAATGTAAATGTAAATCATATACTTTTACTATATGGAATGCAAAAAACTGTTGGTCTAAATTGGTCTAGTGTTGCAGTTGTAGACAATGAATTGAGTATCATCTAAACCAATCTGCTTGTGTTTGAGAAAATTGTAGAACCACACTGGAGATGACCATAATATTTGATCACCCATTGACCGCCCCCTTGTGCCCAAGAATTTGAAGTCAGTCACATTGACCTTTGGCCTCTGAAATTCATTCAGTTTAACTCTAAGTCCAAATGAATGCTGGAACCTAATCTGAAGAGTGTCCTTGAGATATTGTGTTTACATGAATGGGATGTCACAGTGACCTTGACCTTTGACCACCAACTCCGTTCATCCAGTTGAATATCTGAAGAGGTTCTTTCAAGGTTTTAGAATATTGTGTTCAGAAAGCGTGGGGCCATCAGACAACCCCAGGGCTCATTGTGTTTCTGTGTTCTCATCTCTGCCGATTTATCCAGCGCCACAGATAGGAGTCGACAAAAGCATGCATGACTGACATTACAGCAAACCAAGACAATCCTAGCAATAACATCAACACCGGGCTGACATGGGTGTGGGAAGTGAGGTCATCGGCCGCTCCAGTGGCCCTGTTTGCATCCCTGTGGCCCGGTGCAGGTGACAGGCACATGATGGACACGCCTGCCTGTGTATGTGTAAACAGTAGCTCTGAACCGCGGCCTCAGACACAGACGTGGTGTACGTGGCACAGCATCGTGGCGTGGCACAGCAACACGAGATGGGAGAGATTAGATAGTGAGCGGTGGTTGTGCTGTGATATGGCAACACTCAGATCCTATTAGCAGTTTTCGGCAGAGCCGCCTCTGCGATTAGCATCATCCGAGGTCCTGTGGGGCGTGGCGGCTTGAGAGAGCTGACTGGAAGTCGTTTTTTTTGTTTTCATCACACGCTCCAAAAAGCCCAGTCTGGCTGGCAGTGAGAAGGACACCGGGGTCAAATGAAAGGGTGCTGCCAGGGGACGCGGTGACAGGCGGATGACGCAGTAGCGCAGCATTACACGACATCGCCAGTGCCACCGACCACAGTCGCCAGCATGAATTAAACATGAAACTGCGAGTCGGCCGAGGAACGGCTACATTATTCATCAGCGTGGCGTGTCAGAAACCGGAAGAAACAGATACAGAGGGAGAGAGAGAAGGTGGACAGAGATAAAAAAAAAAAAAAAAAAAACTGATGAAACATGCAGAGAAAAGAAAATTGGCCGGAAAGCGGGTGTGGCTCCATCCTCTCTCTCTCTCTCTCTCTCTCTCTCTCTCTCTCTCAGAATCCATCCTTCCGACAGGGAGCTGTGGTCACTGTACATCCACCGGCGATCAATACTCCTGGCTCAGCGTCTGGCGCGGCAGACAGACCCCGCAGTCCCGAGTCACCGTCTATAAACACATCAATCACGCGCCGAACGTGCGCCTGGCGGCAGGGGACATGTGATATGTGCCTGTCAAACGTGACATTGGGACATGTTTGGGACGTGTGTCACAAACACACTGATTTGAACCTCACTGCTCGGAAAACAGATTTTTTATGAGAAGGACACAAGATTATCCTGCATATAAGAATGTACAATATTTTATATTTATTTGTATTATTTATTCATTTTGTCATGATCAGATTTTTTGCAGGGTGTCACTGTTTAGGCCACAGCAGACACGGAATCATGATGATGATGATGGAAAGCGCTTCTCTCGTCCCCGTCTGCAGGAAAGATGCCAGCGCTCTCCTCAGTAGCGCGGGGTCGGAGTGCATCTGTGGCCAGTTCGACGGTGGATGCTGAATCAGTGCTTTGCTGGTTGCATGTGTGGCGTTTTGAAGGGGAAAATGTGTCAGATCAGCACCTCTCACTCACCCCCCCCCCCCTCACACACACACACACACACACACAAGAGAGAACGCCGCATGCTGCTGCACCCTAAAGTTGGTGCTACTGCTCCACCTGCAGGCCCCAGGCCACACACACAGGAAAGACACACATGGCCACACACACACACACACACACACACACACACACAGACAAGAGTTTTGTTCGATATGACTGTTTCTATCACTATTTAAACGATGTGATAGCTTTACTCCAAAAGTAAAGATCAGGCACAGAAAGAAAGACTGTTTTTTAAAGAAATGGTCACATTAAAACTGAAAACATTGACATTATATTGTGTTGTGTTGTTTTGTGCGTCTTGTGTCATTTTGCGCCCTTTATCGAGTCGAGATACCTTCACCAGACAGCTAACTCACGCAGATCACCAATCATTGGCGTGCATCATGTCTGCTGGAGCACAAATACGTTTCCTGCTGTAAAGGCAGCATTTCTGATGCTTAACAACTGTGAATGCAGCGGGCATAACATATGAACACATTTATTGCCACTGTGACTAGAATTACCATGTTTACCATGACAGTGTAGATAGAACGAGAACATTTTTTTTTTAAGATAAATAGAGCAACAACGTCCAGAAACTGTGCAGCCCCTCAGCAAAGGGAAGGAGGCGGGCAGACTAACCCCGCCCTCCAGCAGCTTTAGACCAAGAAACTGAGGATTAATGGGGTTTCTGACTCTTCAACATTGAGGGTACAGGTGGTCAGAGAACAAATATTTTTTTTCCTCTCTCTCTATCTTTCATTTTAGACTTTTCCCTTTGATTAATTAACCTCAGAAACACAATGGCCAGCAAAAGAAAATAGAGTGTGTGTATGTGTGTGTGTGTGTGTGTGTGTGTGTGTGTGTGTGTGTGTACAAGATCCATAAAAACTATTTTTCACACAATTGTCAAAGTAGCAAATTGGGTCATCACACAAAGCTCTGAAAGCATATATGTGATGATATATATCTATATTGTTTCTAATATAAAAGTGAATAACAAAACGCACCCCTGCACAGAGTAGTTATATAACTAATGGCAGCGTGGAGTCCCTGCATATCTACAGGATAAGGTAACTGACGCAACACATGGGGATGTAATTCAATACGTCCCCTCAATACACTGCAAGCACATATGTTCGCCCCTATATGGAACGTGAACACGTGAGAGCTGCACCACTGCATGTATTCCTGCTGAAGAACATACTGTAACACAATCTATGTGCTTCCCAAATTAAATTAAATTATTTAGCGACCATCAAATAAATTTAAGGATTATGTGCTGTTATGCAACACCAGTAAAAACTCACAGTAAACAGTTGTTGCTCTTTTAGTTACTCCATCCATCAGGGCAATTTTGCAGCCAGCGCTGTTGTGTCATGTTGAGAGAGTAAAGCAGGCACCGCGAAGTGACCCCCCTCATTCAAAGGCAAAGACATTTGTCTCCAAAGAGTCACAAAGCCATTTCTGAGGCTCTGGGACTCCACTGAGGGCCATCATCTCAAACGGAGAACACGTGGAACAGCAGTGAATCTTCCCAGAAACGGCTGTCCTGTCACAGCTGGGTACCACGGTACACAAAAGGTCCCACAAGAGCATGTAAAAAAACTGCAGAGTGTGGTCAAAAGTCTACTTCAGTTGAGTAGAACGGATGCCAAAACGAAAGAACAAAAACACCTGGATGACACAGAGCCCAGACAGTGTTTTACAGTAAGGCATGGTGAGGCCGGGGGAATGCCTGCAGCCTCAGGACCGTCACCGAATCACCTTTGTTGAAGAAACTATGCTTTTTCCAGCCAGAAAATGACAGATAAAACAGGGAACATGACATGAACCCAACAGAGACCTAAAATAAGCAGCTAGTGCAAAAACCGACAAACTTGTCCATATTTCTGCCAATTTGAGAAATTTGTATGGAAGGGAAATTAATTATGGACGTTGGTTACATAATTACATTACGTAAATTTAACTCCATGTTTATTGTGGTTCAATTATGTTTACATGACATTTTATTGAAATATTTCAAATCGTTCAGCATGACAAATGTGGATTAATGAAGTAAAGTAAATCTGGAAGAGGGTCAATTCTATTTTACAGTATTATAGTTTGCAAGTTTTTCGTGTCTTTTTTTTTTTGAATGACACAGTTCCTTTTCACGTTTCCTCTTGCACAAATCAACATCCCTTTTTTCGACAGAACCTGTTAACTTACAGGACACAGGTCCCACAGACAGACAACCGCCGAACAGGAAGGCCGTCCGCATTAAAACCCCCACAGTTGTAGGGGGGAGGAGGCACCCCGCTCATGGTACACTTGTCCATTCATGAACTCGGTCCTGACTCATACAGAGAGCGTCTCCCTGGAATTTATGTTCCACTGAGTGACAATTAACCGTTGTCGGTTCCCTCTTTGCAGAACCGCAGGCTGGTGAAATCCAATGGCTCTTGCAACAGATTTACAGTAAAATCATACGCCAGCAGATACATAGCACATGGTTTTTATATATATCTTTACCCGTTGGGATCTATGTAGTGTCTAGACATTAATTTAAGTTTATCCCATCATTCATTTTTTAACCATTTTCATTCATTTTTTATGCCTGGATTTCTGTATCTTAGATCCTGATCTATTTGATTCTTTCTCAAAGATGGAGACTAAATTCTTGTCTTTCACAGTAATTTATTTCTACATAGCTGTGGCCCAAGCTTAGGAATCAGCAGTTATGGAAAGTCAGTGAATGAGTTTATATGTACAGAATACTAATTACTTTCAGATACATAAATACTATTATAATATTGTGTTTACACATAGATTTTTCATTTTGAACCCTTTTTACTTCATGGTCACATCAGTACAGATCAGTTGTGCAAATCACGTCCCAGGATTGACTCAGGGGTTTCTGAAGATAACTGTGACCATGACAGAATTCCCTAATTCAGTACAGACGGATGATGCTTATATGGGTGCACTGCACAGACCCCTGTAATTTACAGTGCAAGAGAATTAATCCTACAGGGCAATGTAGACTGGTGCTTCATTTCACTTTGGAGATTTAAAACTCAAATCAGATAATAACCCAGATTTTGGCCTGTTCTCTTTGTTGACAATGACCCAGAAGGGGAATATATAGGGGAAGTTGGACTAAATCAGCCGTGGTTCTCCTCTATAGACTGGGGTTAGCTCATGAGTTCACATGCTGGGCTGTCTTCAATGAATCATGCAGATCAACGATAAAAATCTCTTCCTCCCAAGTGTCCAAATGCCATTTTCTTGACTCCATCCAAGCCCACAGCCATATTGTGAGACGCGAAGCATGAACAAGCCGTCTCCTGGAACGGGCGAGTGGCCAGTCAACAGGAAGCTGGGTGGGCCAGATTGGAACCAAACAGCAACGGCTCCCATATTTCTCAGTAGTGACAACAGGGTGCCCTTGTGAGCCGATTAGATTACAGCTTCTGAGTACACAGTAACTGACTTTGGAAATAAACAGGAGAAGGAGAAAAGAAGAGGTGGTGAAGGAGCCATAAATTCTTTTTTTTTCCCAGGTCACGGTCTGGGGCCTCATGATTGGTTGATAAGAACAAGAAAGGGACCGAATTCACACCTCTCCCTAAATCATGATGGCACCGCAGGAGACACGGATGTTAGCGCTTAGTGCGGTCTGCACCAGGCGTGAACGTATGAGGTCACCCAAGTTTGAAAAGAGGCCTGGTGAACCCAGGAGATCTCCAGGGCATCATTCAACAACGACATGACTGAAAGGAAGTCCACTTTGAAGCCTTTCGGGGTAATGGCCCATATTTGGTGGGAGATCTACCAATGATCCCAACAGTGTTCTTAGGCTGCCACTGTCAATCAAGTGAAATGAATTAATTGTAATCTACCTTTTATATCAACACAAGGAATGTTGAGAAAAGGGGACACAGAGAAACTCATTTGGACAATAATTTGGTAGTGTTCATCAATGGGTTTGTCATCTAAAAAATGGCTACTGGCCATCCATGACATGGCATTATAGTTCATACCATTACCTACAGGGACCTCAAATGAATGACATGCTATGTTTGAACAATAAGAATACAAAAGAAAAAAAAGATCCTAACGGCTGAGGTATGAAGTATCTTTTTTTATCTTTAATAGTTACTTCTCCACCTATTGATGGATCTAACAATTTAACATTGAATGTTCATTACAAAAAAAAAACTCAAATCACATCCCAATTTTCTTTCGTACACAAAATCTCTAAACTGTGGCGCCTCCGCCAATGTCTTTTGTGAGAAAAGAAGACACTTCCCCAATGAATGATTAAGAAGGGTCTTGAAGTTCCATCAAGCTTCGTGTCACAGTGAACTGTCACACACAAGGGGAAATTGAGGCTATTGTGTTAAACTGAAGGGTAAAGAATTTCCTGTTTCATGTCCTGCTGCATTTTAGACTGATAAAAAGCTTGCTTTTTTAACAGGTAACCCAGGTATGGCCTCTGTTCTTCTAGTCAAAGCTTAGCTATTTGTTATTGTTTTTTTCACAAAGTATTCAGATGCTTTATTTGCTATAAAATGCCATTGACAAAAAAAGAACTGTGTGACATTTCATTCAGAAACCTTTGATTACTCAAACCCATCGCTTCCTTCCAATGACACTGTTGTAAGTAAGTGGATTTAGTAACTAGATTCATATCTGATGTAGCACCACTTTGCAAAATTGAGTGACAATTACAGCATCCCTGGCTGGCATGGCTTGAAGTCTTTCTTAAACATTGCTCATTCTGGTGCCCTCGATTGAACTGTTGAGATGGTGCCATCTCTCACTAAGAACAACTGTGAGGAGGTGGGATCATGTTGGGCTTGCATGCATCTGTGGTGGTGGTGGTGGTTGTGGCGGTGTTGCTGATTGCAGAATGAGTCTCAGAAACAGGCCGTTTTTCATTCTTAGAACTCATCTATTTGAGAAGGGCACAGCATGTGGGAGCCTGCGAGTTTATCAGCATAAGCAGCAGAGACACCACTGAATTATATGCCTGCTGAGCCTTTATTCAGAACAGCAGTCTGCTGGCCCTCGCTGTAGATGTATTTCCAGTCTCACTACAAACATGAACGTTCATTCATTTCAAGTAAATAGATTATTGAAAGTCACCAAATAATCACGCATCTGGTGGGTGGGTTCATGAAATATGACAGCTTATATATGAGAGTAAAGAGCGAAGACTTATTTTTCACAGCCAGTGAACAACCGTCCAGAGATGTGTGTGAACAACCCCTGCCTTGTAGTTTTGAGGTTTGGCTTGTTTTCCACCACTAATCATTGCAGAAATACCGATACTGTATGTTCTAACAGATACACCAATCAGCCGTGTGAAGAGGATGACATTGATCGTCTCATCACCTGGCAGTCTATGGCCAAGAGTTGCTAGTACCTCCCAAAGAGATGCCAAGGCTCATTGTCTAGACCTAGAACAAGCCTTCAGGGACACAGAAAGCAGATTAAGTCCCCAGTTTAGCAGATTAATGCACATTTCCACAAACTGTTCAAGAAGTCAGAGGCATTACCTCCAAATAGTCCATGAAGGTACCAACTTGAAACTTCAAGATCTGCTACTGACTGCATAGTAGCAGATACCACTGCACACCTTTAATGGTCTATTGGATTCCATATCTTGACAAGTCAGAGATAGGTGGACATTGTGAATATCAGGCAGTCATACTGTAATGGATGATCACTATACAGTTTAATGCTAAACTTGCTTCATGGTGGAATAGGGTTTTAGAACATGAAACATTTCTGGTAAGCTGCGTGAACTCCTCATAGTTGTAGGGGTGTAAGTTGCAGAGGTGTCACATAATGGGCGGCCCAGGCTCAACCCACTTCCTGCAAGTCCCCCACTCTGACCAAAAAAAAGTGAATCGTGTCAATCGACAAATTGTTAAAGTGGTCACATGAAGAATGCAGATTGCCACACAACTACAGTGTGAACATTCAACATTTTATGCAAGCAAAAAACAAAAAGTGTGCCATGAAAAGGACAGTGTTCTTCTTTCACGTGAATTTAAGTAAATCGCTCTGCCTTTTTAATGCGGTGTTGTGCACAAAAACGTGCTGGTGAACTCTGAGGAATTAGTGAGCCCTGACCAAAGAACTGACCTACATAGTATAAAGGAGGAGCACACATGGCCAAGCCATTAACCTTCTTGTGTACACTCACACTTCCCTGCATAAGCAAGATTTGCGGAGTGATTTATCACACGTATGTGAGAACGTTCCGTGCACGGATCTTCTTTCCCCCTCGTTGTGGTGTCTGAAAATAAATCACTTATTGTCATCGATGGCCCACTGCAAGAAAAATTAAAGGAAGACACCGTGTCTTGGTAAGCTGTTGAGCACTGCAAGTCACCACAGCATAGATCGTCCAGTGGTTTTTCTACCGGACTCCATTCTTCTGAAAGACTTTCCTCCATTTTCCTTCATGGTTGGAATTAAATGTTTGGACGCACCTATTTTGTAGCAGTTATGGAGACTATTTTGAAGAGTTCAATGCAAGAAACATATTTAGAATTTTTTGTAGCGGGAGAAAGTGAAGTTTGATGAATCTGTTTTTTCAGAGTCATGACGAGAAAGTGCTCAGCATAAACCTTCAGGACTGTTGGAAACCGTCCCTATTGTCTAACTTAAGGTGGTGGAGAGAAGCCAAGCGTGTGAAATTCTGTTTTTGTCTTTTTGCTATTCTTTTGTTTATTACATAAGCTCAAGTTTAAAATGAGAGGAGCCCATCTCACACCGAAGCAAACAAAACGAAAAAAACCTGGCAAAACTATCAGATCGTTATTTTAATTGCCACATTGCTTACATAAGATTTGGGTTCCCGTAGATGCTAAAGCTCCTGCCTCCTCCCTCCTTCTCTGTTGATGTCCAATTTCTGTCCTCCGCAGAAGCCATGTACGCAGCCTCTGTTACTGTCATCCAGGGACCACGCCCACTACCAAACCAAACACACAGATTTGAATTGGTGAATCCATAGGTCCTGCTTCACCATAAAAAACATCTCCAAAATAGACCCTACAGGTACAGTCCCCCCGGAGACAGTGTGTCTTGTGTCTTGCTCAGGGACACAACAGTAGTAAGTGGGGTTTGAACATGTGAATTTGTGCTCTTTTGGTTCATAGGTTGGTTCATGTGTGTTACTCACTAGGCTACTACCACACTCGGTTTAAATCCCAACACTATGCAAACCTTTGTGCACCCCCCCACAGTGTTATGCAGACTGTGCATGGCAGGAGCTCACAGATGAAGGTCTTTAACCTTAACATGTGACAGCAGGGGGCCACGTGAAGATGATGTTTTGGTGACAAGGTTTGGAGACGTGGAAATCTGGGGCGTCTGAAGTACGTCCATCTTTAGTCAGAGAAGGAGGCTGTGCCTCAGAAACAAAGAGAACAACCGAGCCAAAGGTCAGTCTGGAGAACATGGTTGTTCTCAATGCTCTCTCTCTCTCTATATACGTCTCCAAGAAGATTCATGAATAACCTTGACCAGGTCTTGAAAAGAAACGGCTTGTCGAAAAGCATGAATTTCACATTTGACCGCGGAGAGCCTCCCTGCTGGGTGGAGAATCGTCGGCTCCTACCTGCTCTCTTATACGAGACCGCAGGGACGCATCTGTGGCATTGATTTACAACGCCAGCAAGTCCTGAGTTGGCTCTCTTCTGCAAGGAGAAGGGACGAGCCCTTCAGGGCACACTTGAGACATCAAATGGCCATCCGAGATTAACCACCACGCACGGAGCAGAACCTGTGGGAGTACTTAACATGCAGCACGACATGCAGGACAGTTCGAGACTAGTGTAGCGTCGTTCTCGAGGGGAACTCAGAGCGGCTGTGAAGGTGACCACTGAGTGTCCTTCACAAAGGGCAAATCTGTAATTGGGTTAAGCGTTCATAGAAAACCCCCATACAAAATTCTCCTTCATGTCCCCCTCACGCCAAAGAGACTTTCAAACCCTCCTTCCCCCACCCGTCGCTCGCGGTGACACTAAGCTCTTAATACTGCAGAGAAGACCCACTCACCCCACCCCCTTCCCACCATCCCAACTGCAGCAGGCACGGCAGGACACACCCAGCAACCCACTCTTGCTCTCGCTGACCCCCGGTGTGCTCCAGACGTAATGCAGGGACCGCGGCGGCTCCACCCAACACACCCCCCCCCCCCCTCCCTTCTCTTTGATCACCGCCGCCTCGGATGCGCCGTAGGATACCGCGTGCTCCAAAAACCAACACCCACCCTCCCTGACCTTCATCCTTGCCCTTAGTTACTGCAGAGCGATGCTAACCAACCAGATCCTTACCACACCCTCCTGGCTGCTCAAGGCGGAGGATGCGCCAAGGATGCAGAGGTGCAGTCTGGAGCTTCCTACGCAGACTGGCGCATGTTAGAAAGTTTGCACCAACCAGCCCCTTATTGGTTTTTTTTTTGTTTTTTTTTTATCATCCTTACAGTTGCTGGAGGGGGAGAAAAAAAAAAATACTTCGGCCAGCCCAGTGGCCCAAATGCATTGGCCACACAGCAGAATGCCGCAAGGGCTTTGCAGAGTGTGGTTTCAACAGATTTCCTGAACAGTAACGTAGAGCACACATATTTTACTACATTTTTATACCATACTCATGCACATATTGTACACACACTCAATGGTACAACAGTCAATAACTGCTACAGTCGTTACTGCTGCTAATAAATTCTGCACTGTGACAATGACTGAACCGTGGCAAATAAAGTTCAGCAGACAACCCCCAAACTGTGTTTTTTTTTTTTTTTAAATAATATTGTCCTATTGCATGTATGAAGA
Source organism: Denticeps clupeoides (assembly GCF_900700375.1). Lineage (NCBI taxonomy): Eukaryota > Metazoa > Chordata > Actinopteri > Clupeiformes > Denticipitidae > Denticeps > Denticeps clupeoides. Next base: position 29,299,518 of record NC_041708.1, on the reverse strand, counting down.
TGTCCTTTACAAATGAGCAGCAGTATGAAACTAAACACAAGACACGAAAAGGGACAAAAGGAATAAAACAGAAAGGATGATTAAAACAGGAAATCAAATCTATTAAAAATGTAATTAAAGGAATGACAGTCTTGAATTTGACATCTACAATGTCAGACTATAAAAGGAAAATGCAGAGGAACAATAAAACACCCAATTAAATAACTTCAGTGTTTTAAACACATTGAAAAGCACTTTCTTCTCTTATTTTCCAGCCTTGATACCCTTAATGTCCATATATGGTAATGGTGCCAATATTTTACAGATGGAAGGGACGAAATGTGCATGCAGGGGAATTACTAATCACAAGGCAGACAAAGAAATATGCATTTTATTTCAGACAAAAACAAGGGAGGAGAACAAAAGATTCACATATGGGAAAAAAAATGCAAGTAGTTTTATTTCCCCTACATGTACGATCCACCCATTCCCCACACCACAGGATTCAGAATCACAGTTTGAAAATTAGTTTCCAAATTTAGGAGAAAAAAAAAGAATATTAACAGAACAAAAACCCCCACACACACACACACAACTAGAGACAAGGAGGAGGAAAAAAAAAAAAAAAAAAAATGACAAGCAATATCTATAAAAATATAAAACAGTACTATCTTTAATAAACTCCATTTCAACAAGTACCATTTTAATAACAAAACATAATTTAAACATTTTTCCTTAAATTTACAGAAAATGCAAAGAAACTTGAATCATTTTTAAATAGAGGGAAAAAGACATTTCATCATGCAGAATATTAAATATTATTTCAAACAAAATAATATATACTCTCTATATATATTTCTCTCTTTTGAAATTTCAAGTCAAAAACATTTCCCCTCCCTTGCACAGGGGAGAGAGAAAAAAAAAAAAAAAAGAGACAAATATGAAATGCTTTCATAGCTGCCATTTATTCCATGGCCTTTTCAGAGATGTTAAACAACAAAAAGTAACGCTGTTTTGGCACAGAAAAGAGACTTTCGAGATGGCCGTAGTATTTGCTTTGTAAAAGAGGGAGGAGAGAGATGCCAAAGCTCTTTGTTTTTTGTCTTTTATGGTTTTTCTTCTTTCGTTAAAAACATTCTGTGCTTTGCTGTCATTTGGATAGAGCGCACTCTCCCAAACTCTGCATGAGGCCAGGAGCTGTGGCAGAGGTGGTCATGGCTGCAGCATGGCTTTGATGGTCTTGTTGGTCGACTCATCATTCAGATGCTTTGTGGTGTACCTGGCAAAGATGTACATTAGAGATCGGTTCAGATTACTTCGAATGACATGATTTAAACGAGACGCATATACAATGCACCAGAGCCTATTTGTTCCTAACCCCATTTTGATGAGGGAACACAATGCACATTTCAGAAGTCCTGTATGTTGCATTTAAGAACACATGGAGAAGAAATTGCTGCTTGCTATTTAGCTAGTAAGAAAACGTCTTCTGGATTGATTTTTGATCATGATGGGAACTGTATTCCCTAAACAAGACATTACACTTTGCTGCACAAAGCTAGTTAGGTTAAAATAAATGTCTCAAATGAAAATTACTTAATTATGGTATTCCAGTTTGAAATTATGTAATTAGTTTCCATCTATTAGTACCTGGACTCTATTGTAAGATATAACTGTTCAGTATCAAATATTGGCACGTTAAGCAGGACTAAAAATAACAGACTTTACAACATGGCTGTTGTTGGAAGCATCATCATTTTAGCCTTGGCAGATGTGTTAAAAAGCCCTGGGAAGAGAGGAACCGGGGCCAGACATGGGGCATCAGCTGCTGGGGACAGTCCCCTACTGAACTCCACGCTGAGACTCGGGAGTGATTGATGTGTCCTGGATATCTCGCCTACGTTAGGTGCGAGGCACAGATGTCTGCTTGCTATGGATACCATTGTGTAAACAAACAGCTGTACCCGGGTATGAGAAGTGTGATGTGAAGGCAAGGAGGCACCCCGGATATACCTGAGAGCGTTTAAAAGGCCATCTACAGTGTTAGGAGGTTGGTCTTTAAGGACCTTGATGCACCCTTTCATCTGTAGGAGACAGGAGAAGAACTTAGCGTTATGGTTCGAACTCTTAAATCTAAATGTAGACATTTCAACCCGACTCACGTCAATCTTGGAGGACTTGGAAAATGCCCCCACGGGGTGGACATAGTCATAGAGGATGATGACGCCCACCATGACGCGTAGGCAGAAGGACACAGTTTCCTCACTCGAAAAGCGGCAGCGGTAATCGCTGGTTCAAGGGAAAGACAGGAGGAGGGTGTGAAACTCTTGTAAATTAATAAAATCAAACTTGCAAAAAAAAAAAACCTTACGGATTCTCCAGCATGACTTTGCACACGCTCGCCATGGTGCTCAACACATCTGTGGTGTTCTCTATTGGCAAATTCTTGTTCTGCAGTTCAAGCAAACACAAATAATCAGAATAATCACCTACTGTGTTAATAATACATCGGTTGTTAGGATTTGAAAGGAAGTGGTGGTATCTGGATGGGGTTGGGGCTGTGAAAAAAATGCATTGACTGTATTTCCAGGCTGGCTCATCCAATGATTAAAAAGTGATTAAATATTCTAAGATCAGTCACCCACCTCTGATACAAACTTTGTTGTACCATCACTTAACGTCTTCAGCATGGGTGTGGCGTCGGCGTAGAACAGAGATATCCGATTGGCCAGCTCATTGTTTACCTCATTTTCACCTTCAGCCTGAAGGTAGAAAATTGAAAATTCTAGCACACAGGCCAACATTATTTCACTATCCAGAACAGATTTAAACCCATGAAATATGATCATATATTATATATCATATTATGAATACCCAGACATTCCAGGCAGCTGAGTCGGCACGTATAGGCACACTGCTCTCAGCACTTCACTTCCCAACTAATCTAACGGGCTATGACAAGACATGTGAAATAATGATCCCATATGGAGTGACTTTTCCCCCATTTGTTTAATGTTAAATTCAGGTTGGCGGGGAATGGGGAGGAGAAAGAAGACAGGAAGGTAAATGCAGGTTTCGTATATCCTGATGTTTAGAAATGAAACCGTTCATTCCCACAGGGATTGTTAGACCTCTGGGTTTAGTCGTCAGAATGTTGTGTCTCGGGCACGACTCCGTGTTCTTAGTTTAAATACTGAGAGCACGATATCCATAAACAGTGAAAGACATAAAAGTCATTCACACGCTCACATCCTCCCAGACATTTTTAACACTCCATTACAGATCGAAGTGAGAACCTGAGAGTGGGTCTGAGGAGGAGGAGGAGGAGGACGGTGGGGGCTGCAAGGAACCAGCTCCACCCAGCTGAGCTCATCTCCCACTGGGTTTCACTGGTCTGGGATCAGGTGTTTGCTCCTGTGGGGCCTGAGCGTCCTGTGAGATGTGAATATCTATGTGTGTGTGTATTTTTGAGAGCAAGTGTGTAAACAGAAGGATGGGGACTGGGTGCTCCACTGGTCATGTCGCTGCATTTGACTGCGCCTGAGCGAGAGACCAAAACTCCCCATCATTCACCAGGGGCTGCTGCCTGAACCACACAGCCTCGGGGGGCTCAGGGGGAGGAGGCAGGGACTGTGTGTTCATGCATACGAGTGAAACGGGGAGTCGCAATGATTAAAAGGGACACAACGGAAGGGGAAGGGATGAGAAAGGAGACAAGAACAGGGGTCACAGACACACACACACACACACACACACACACACAATTGCAGGTTAGCAAAAGGCAAGAAATAAGAAATGAATTTGGTTGTGACAAATTAGAATAAAGAACTGATTGATCTAAATGAGCCCAGGCAGGTTCGGTGAGAAAGAAACCCAGTGAGCAGTTAATACCCACCGGAACGTTGTTGATCCGCATGCGGTTTAGGGTTCTCCTGTAGTAGCTGAAGTCGTTCTGAATGGCAGGATTTGTCATCTGTGAAAATCACACAGTTATTAAACTCTTGCATATGAGTGTGTGTGTACATGTTTGTGGGCCACTGCCTATGGCTGTCTTCAGTTCCCGACACAAAATAATTATAATCATCACAACTGTCATGGGGGAGAAGAAAAAGGAATACACACATGAATACACAAAAAAAAAAAAAAAAAAAAAAAAAAAGACAGCCCTGGGGAGACTGGATGAAAGGAACATTGATATGATTTAGCGATCGCTTTGCTGAAGTGGATTTGTATAATCCGCAGTCACACACTGTGGCTTGTCAGCGCCTAGCATGTTTCAATCAGTGTGTGTTCTTCAGGGGGGGGAAAAAAAAAAAAAAAAAAAAAAAAAAAAAAAAACAATAATTAATCACAGCTAGATCATAATGATTGGAAATAATGAAAACTATTATAGATCAAAACAAAACACAATGCAGAGCCTGTGCATTCATGTATTTATTTAAAATAGATTTAGGCTGAAATGATCCGCATTGCACAAACATCAGCATGTCACTGAGCCATTTATTCAATTTGGCCTTACATCCCCTATAACCCCAGCCACAGCTAAAAACTAACAGTCTTGATTGCCTATATTCACTCTCAAAAGCACAGATCCACCAGGATTTTTCAATGTTGTGATGGCAATTTATGCAAATTCACCAGAGACTTGCAATTTTGTACAATCAGCACAACCTTTCTGCAAATTTTCACCAATAATAGCAGCCGGCAGCTGCTACGAATAAGACAGTGCTACTTTATTCTCATTAGAACAACTTCCCTTTGACTTTCCTGCAGGAGAAAGTGAATAACATTGTTTTTGTTACAATTCATTAATATCCACCTAAAATTATTGCAGCATGCACTGCAATTTTTTTTTAAGTAACTGCTACAAAAACGAGGCATTTCAGAAAACAGTCCTTGTTTAAAATCCTGGTGGGACTGGAAAGCTGAAAGAACTGCATAGTATGACAACTGGTGAAGATGCCACTTTGCATGCACCATATAAAACACAGTCCATTGGTGCGTTTTTGAAGCCAATCCTCCGTACGTTGAAAGTAACCCAATTCTTAGAAAAAAAAAAAGAAACCATCAGCTTTTTAATTTTGCGGTAATTAGCGATGTGTGAGCCTGATATGTTTATGTTAATAATGGTTTGTGCTGCATCTCTTGGTCTAAGTGTTGTCTGTTCACAAGAACTCCAAGGGATCCAAATTTGGCCATTCTCCCCCATGAATAAATCATTCAGTATCTTCCTCCCTGCCTGCTTGTTCTTTGAGTCTCTCTCCTCCCCTGCCTAACAAAGTCTTTTAAGGTCCTCCTGTGTGTTGACCTACATTTGCGAGCAACACACTCGATTTCGGTCCGCAAAAATTCTGCAGTCGTTGTTGTTGTCATCGTCGTCTTCCTTCGGCTGCATCCTTTAAGGGTCGCCACAGTGGATCTGCACAACTGTCCTGCTAAAGTTTCACCTCGGATGCCCCTCTTGGCGCAACCCTCCCTTATTTACCCAGGCACAAAAATACTGCAGTATGCCACAAAAACACGGACCCTCCATGATAAAGGGGAAACTGGATGAAGTCTAATTTGAGACAGACAAATTGTCTGCATGTAATATGTGAACAGGCAATAAGCAATAAAACTGCTCCTTGTCATAGTGAAGTAAGACATACATCAGCCAGATTTCTTCCAATGAAACGTCATATGCAGTAGAAAGTAAAATTTCCTAATGCGTTGGAGAGCTAATGAGGAGAGAAGAAGAACTTTGCTCATGGCCCGAAGTTAACCTTCCACTACAGCGCTGGCAGTCAGACCTATCAGCCAAGCGCCACTTTGGCCCAACCAATGAACGATGCTAGCAGTGTAGCGGCGCGGGGGTGGCCTTCTCTGCGCACCGCAGCCTGCCGCTCGCTCTCAGTCCACTTATCAGACAGTGTTGTGGCTGGTGCCAGCCCAGACGGGCCATTTATCTCGCCTGCCAGTGGCTCTCGGGTGCTAGCGGGGGCTATCTAGGTCAGTGTGCATCGCGGCGTGGTGACTGAGGGCTGGACTGAATGGGGCCGATGTGGCACCTAGCACCCCCCTACCTACCCGCTTTTATCCCACTCGGGCAGAGGCGGGGGGCAATAATTGGGGCACTCCGGTCCCGGTGCCTGAGGGAGGTTAGGGAGAGAGATTGGGAGTGATGTTGCTGGGGTAGGGAAAGCGGGTTTTGGTTGAATCGGGCACAATTGTTGCCCCTCTGAGCAACAATCGAACATTTAATTGCTGTGTAAGTACACACTGTGATGCTCTGAGATAAAAGCAGCTTTAAAGGGCAATGAGACAATAACTGTGAAACCCACAAATCTCAATAGATGTAGCTACAAACGGTAATGAATAAAAAGCGCGGCCATTTACTGAAGTACACTACACGTGCCGCTCTTTCAACATGTTATTACAAGAAAACATTACAAATGCAAATGACTGTTGAAGTGTCATGTAACATCATAAACTGTAAGATACTGTGAAAGAGGATGTGAAAGTTTATGAGCGAGTTTGATCAAAATAACCACCCCTTGCCTTTATCACAGCAGCAGATATTCACTGCATCCTTTCCAGGAATGACTTGCATCCGAACCCTCCCGGCATCTTTTGAAGCATGATATGTCTTAATCATGCAATACTTACCCATTTGTGGCTAAATAACGTGTAACTACAGGCTATATAAATACGGAAAAGCAGATATGTTGAGAATGATATCTGATTTTCAAAAAATATCAGCATATTGTTAGTGGCATAATAAAAAAGAAGGAAAACTCATTTCTTTTTTCCCCCCACCTTGCAGAGCTACAAATGTCTGATTTGGCTGAACGAATCGCTAATTAGAGTCTCATTAGACCAGCTATTAACGTGCAGGAGGAACTTGTTAACCTATTGCACAGCGCTTATCACACCTGAGGAGGAAAGCTGCTCGGGAGGTGCAAGCAGGACTATGGCCAGACTGAGCCAGTCCACACAGCTTTGAATCACGCGAAGACAGGGTCATCTCTCCCGGTCACCACCTTACATCTGCTTCACTGCTATAGTCTTACCTCTTGGCCTAATTTGTCGCTTTTTGGTGAGCCAAATTATAAATAAATTAATTGATCCCAAACATAATTTGTCCTCCGCTAAACCGGTGCTGCCTGCCACATGGCCCCTTTCCAATTGTTCTAGCCTCCACCAGGGGAATACCAATGAGAGTCAGTGAACAATGGCAAGCCGAGGCGATGTCAAGGTCACGGAGGCTGGTGTGGAGTGGCCGAGGGGGACCTGCCTTGAGCTCGTCGAATCGCAGAGTGAAGTGCAGGATCTCGGCAAACTGTTTGGCGAGCGCCTGCTCCCGCTCCAGGTGCTGCATGGGGTCATTGTACGACTCGCTGGTCAGCGCTCTCAGCAGCCGGTGCAGTGCAGCCTCTGCGGGAGTGAGTGAGAGAGTGAGAGAGAGAGAAATAGAAAAGAGAACGTTAGGGCAGCAGGAATTTCTGCAACTGAGAATAAACAGTATTAGCCAAAGGACGAAAATGACTCAAAACACCTCGGTCAACATAGTCAGCTTCTGTAAGAACAGGAATTCGTAAGGCATCTTTGTCTCACAGTAATAGGTGATATTTTCAGTAAACCAAGTGAATGTTGCGCTGAAATAGACTACTACAAATCAGCGATTAATTAACTTCAAAAAAACACTGATTCAGACTTTTTGCACTTCAAAAGATCCTCTGACTTCTGGTACTTTACGATTTGTGGCCAAAACATGATCTAATCCTTATTACGGCGCGCGGGCACACACGTGGGCTTACATAAGATGCTCCACTAAGCTGCAGGACGCCCCTGACTACTGTAGTTAAGATGGAGCTTGAAGAAGGAAGTTAAGTAAGTGTGTGTGTGTGTGTGTGTGTGTGAGCGCGCGCATACACTCTGAGGTAAGAGCAGTACAGACAGCTTAGTTTCATGCTTGCAGGCAAATTCGGATTAAAAAGCATGGAGGTCCCTGGGCAGGAGGCGTTTTTGGGCTCATACCTACACCTAATATTAAAGGGTGGTGTGTGTGTGTGTGTGTGTGTGTGTGAATCCCCTTTAAATCTTACATATAGAGAATAAATGACTAATAGAGAATTAAATAATTGCTAAAATGTGGACATTTTTACACATGAAGCAAAGCAAAAAAAATGCTTACATTTACGGCATTTACCAGACGCTCTTATCCAGAGCGACTTACAAATCAGTCTTGCTCAGGGACACAATGGTAGTAAATGTGATTTGAACCTGGGTCTTCTGGTTCATAGGCTAGTGTGTTACCCACCAGGCTACTATCACCCTATGCTAAACATGCGTGGGTTTTATGAACCACACAATCCCACAGTACAATTGTACAATCAGTTAAAGCTCTGCCTTTTTTCGGCTGCATTTACGTCATGTGTCTTGTGACGTGCACGCAAAAAGGGACAAAGAGCCTTGGGGTACTGGCCTTGTTAGAGCCAGGGCATAATCAGAGGACGTAAGAAAAGCATGGTTCTTCAGTTAAACCCCCTTTTAGACTTTAATTATTCTGAAAACAATGGACAAGCATCTCCCTGAACATCACCTCCTGTACAATGAAGCTGAGGGACACCAGACTCATGTCAGGTGAGGAGGAGCAGTCAGATCATTACATTTTCGTTTGAATTGAAATGAGATAAATTTGACCGCTGTCAATGTCCTGAAGTATAAGTCCCCCCACTTAACACTTTTACAAGTGCCCTCGTGAGAGGAGGTCACATGAGAAAAGTCTACCAGCATTTAAATATTAACACCCACAGTTAAACAAAACCAGGCTGATTAAAGTAGGCCTTGGCAGACCAATTTCCTCAGTCTCCAGTCAAAACAACGAGCCGTGAGACAAGCTGCTTTTAGAAAGCGAGACACACACACACTCAGCAGAGGAGGCAGGCGGGTGAACAGTCAGAAGCCATTAGATCAAGAGTGAGCTGGAGAGATGGAGAGAGGAACAAAGACACGTAATGAGAGAGGGAGAGAGAGAGACTATGACCTGATAGCAGTGGCCATGTTTCTACATTTCCCACTCACAGAACCATATGAGAGCTCAGTAGCTTAAGGGGTTTGAGTTATTTTTATTTCTTTTTTTTTTTTTTTTTTTAGATGAGCTTGAAGGGAAATATGTGTGTGTGTGTGTGTGTGTGTGTATAAACATTGAATCACATATGTCTGTGTGATTAAGACAGTCTGCCAAAGGGTACAGTTACTTTTTTCCTGGCCTTACCTGGTGCTTAGATGACATTCACCATTCTGTTATTTAGTGCCATAGGCCAATTATAAAGCATAACATACCAGTTGAAATATTAATATTGTGAAAATGTCATTAATTAAAGTAGGCAGACTTTCAACACTTCAGCCCAAAACAAGAATATCAAAAGATGAGCATTAATGTGTGGTGAATCCTATTTGTATTGATTTATTTGGAAGATTCTCATCATTTAAGATCAGCCATAAAATAAATAAATAACCTTTTATGTGAACTATACTCATTGGATGTTGTGAAATTCATTTGAATACAATTGACCCACAATATTCTGTTCTTTTCCCCAATCTCTAAATTCAGTACGTTTGAGCAGAGGACACTTATATAGCGGACTGGTATATTCCATGAGCAAATAAATAAATAAATTCTATAACCGGATGCCAAGGCAGCACTTTTTCTTCCGTTACTAAGCGACCAGCACAGACCAAAAATCACAAGAACTCCAAATTTTGGCTCCTCTTGGCACTCAAAGGGAACTGGCAACAGTGTCCCCTGTGTGTTCAGACACTTCAGCGCCAACAAAAAGGTGACTAAAAGGAGGACAGGACCGACTGCTGCCTTTGTGCTGTTGCACCCCAAAGATACGTAGAAGACATTCCTGACTGTCATACTGGCTGCTTCTGGTTGAGACCAAACAGTCGACTTCATTTCTGTCGATTGGTCTCAATTGCACAAACCCCCAAAAAGCTCAAAGCAAGACACACAAATCCAGAATGTACCGAGCCAGTAAATCTTGCCAAGAAAAGGATGACAGTGCCCTCCGCCCCCCAACGTCGCCCCTTTGAGAAGCACACAGGAATCGGAGTGGAAAACGCGGGAAGGGGAGGTGACCTACTTCATTACGTAACCCGGCTGCTGAAGGTTGTGTGCAGTGACTGTAGGGTCATTGGCAGGATTAGGGGCCCTAGTGACCTGGGCCGCAGGGCTCCTGGGGTTACAGCGGGTTTGGGGGTAGGGAGGTCATGTAGGACCAATCACACCTGCTTAATAGCGTCATGACTGGTTGTGCCCATGATGGCAGGACAAACAACAGAATAAGAACATGCGACGCACACACACAAACTTGTAACACTGACCTAATCTCTGAGAGAACTCATAAAATTTTTTCAGTCTCCCCACCAGGGGTACAACAGCGGCCCACGCCTCGTCCTGTAGCCCCTCATCGCTGGGGTTCTGTATTGCCTGTATCAGACAAAGAAACACAAAGATTATCTACATTTATCTAAATTTAATTCAAATCCAGCTGGGTTTACAAAAAATGATGCTTAATTTAATCCACAATATGGAATTAGCAATAGAGAGAGAGAAGAAAAAAAAAAAAAAAAAAAAAAACAACTCATTGCCATTCTTTTTGGCAAAACCCAAAATACCATGGCAACTGTAAAAAGTAGCCGTATCCATAGCAACCACAAGCTGGGAAAGCTCCCGACATGAGAACCCATGAATGAATTGACAGCCAGACTGTTACCACCCCCCACCTTTCCCGCCAGTTCCTCTGTACCTCTCTGATCTCTCGTCCTGCCCCCTTATAGGCCTGGAGTTCATCCAGAATGGCGGCGGCATCCTTCAGCACCACGTCCACCTCCTCCCACACCTCCCGCTCCGCGTCTGTGGGCTGCGCATCTGGAGACAGACGGAGAGGAGCGCATCAGAAGCAACTGACGTGGAGAACAATGCCAGTCTTTTTGAAAATCAATAATTAATTACCTTTTTAACGTACTTTAATGGGTTTGCCCAACATACCATTAGTCAGTCCAATGAACATTTAACCATTAGCAGAATTAAATATTTTTTGCACAGTGGAGGGAAGCTTTATTCAGAACAGCATACTCCATCCCCTGAAGTACTTGGTATGAGGTAATGTGGGGCAACACACTGACCCCACTTCAGTTTCAAGTGTATTATGTCAGCCATCAGGAATGTACTGTAAGTAAATCCCATTACAGAACTGTGTACGGAACAGCTGCATGGCAAAAAGGGAGAACCATGTTCCCCACAGCACCATGGCTGAGCCCACCGTCTGAGTAGGCCCATATGGGGCTGACTTTACGGGCCAGTCAGGAATCTTACGGAGCCACATCTGAAAAGGCCGGATCTAAAAACGAGACCTCTGTGGCGGGTGTCTCTCACACGAAGTCCCGCCATCGCTCCAGCATAAAATGTCAGGAACTAAGGGAATGGGAGGAAGTAGTTCAGGAATGTCGAAAGCGGGAGATTCTCGGACACCCCTTACCTAAGATCGGACTGAGTCTGGGTCTGCCTGCACGCTACCTCCTGGTACAGTTACATAACCAGAGCGCAGACAGTGGGAGCTCTATTCGAGCTGCTCTTAAAGCCAGAGCTGGTGCTACTGCCCCCTAGCAGGCCACAGAAGAACTGAGGCAGGATGTATGGATTTTTATTTTTAACAGCACTGTGGCATTGCTATGCAGGGTGGGTCTGTAGCTGGGGATGGAAAATTGTCTTACTAGGCAGTCTGTGGGCTCATTCGTATTCCAGACATGTCCTCTGGAAGCAGAGGGGGTACGGGGAGGGTGAGGGAAGGCAAGCTTACTCATGGATGTGGCTCTAGATGATACCATAAAAGGCACAAATGTTTCACTGTAGCATAAAAGGTCTTCCAGGAAGGCACAGGTGTCACTGCATCATCCAAATGAAATGCAATGTCCTTCTGCCACATGATCTCAACTCCATATATTTTCCTTTTTTTTTTTTTTTTTTATTGGCATATACAGCTTGCGCCTCGGACCACGAATCTTAGTAAGAAACCGATTGGCTTCTGACTAAATATTTAGTTTGAAGACAGCTGGTAACCTCGAAATAGAATTCAAAATTGTGTAGTCTGGACTAAACGTTGCTCCATTGCTCTACATTATTTTGCCACGATCACACCTCAGTATAAAATGTAAATCGAAATTGGTCCATGTTTTCTTTTCCATTATGAATAGTCATTTTCTACTGACACACTGGGCAGTCTGAAGGAAACTGGGATGGAGACTGGGGTGTATGAGACTGGTGCCGGCAGAGCTTAGTGAAGGAGTTCACTTGTGGCAATGAGTTTTAGTATGGATGCCTGGAAAGTACCGAGGAGGAGGGTGGGGTGGGCACATACAAAGAACTCACTTTCGAAATCGAGGAAAAAATTGGGCTCCTGCTCAAGGTCTGTGCACGTCAGAACTTTCAGAAGGTTCCCCATGTCAAGATACCTGAGAGAGCGAGAGAGAGGAGAGAAAAGAGGTGTGTAAGTATTTTCAAAAATAACCTTAGCTTATGGAGCAAACAAAAGAGGAAAAAGGCAGAGAAAGAAAAAGAACAGGAAGACAGGAAGAGGGTAAGGGAAGAATTGTGGTGGAATCCGGTGCCCACGTCTCGACTCCAGAATAATGCCACCCTGGGCACAGCTGAAGGCCGCCTCACCCAACCAGACCCTCGCTGTGCGCAGATGTGCCTACAGAGAGACTTCCACGCCACCCCTCCTCCTGCAGATGCTGTGTGGTTTTCCAGTTCATGGGTCTGGCCCCCCAGATGTCCCCAAAACTTCCCCCCTCCTGCGCAACACACACACTGACTTACGGGAAACCCTCCTCCTCAGAGCCTGGCTCTAACTGAGTGGAACCTGCTTTTAGCCTTAATCTCTCACCCACACACAAACCCAATTCCCAGCTGATGGCTCGCCTTGTTGTTGCTGAAGCGGACACGAGGTAGAAAAACCGAGCCGTTACACACACTTCCACGTTCTCTAGGGGAAAGGTCATATGCCACTACTAAGAAGTCACGGGCTAGAACCTAAAGGCATCTTCTCTCAGCCTGGGGTCACAGGGGCAGCCCCGGCATCTGAAGGTTCAATATGACTAAGAAGTGACCATGAATCACATAAAGGCTTTAGTGTGGGTTTGTCTATCTGAATCTTGCATGACGATCCTGCCATTTAGATTCCAGTAAACGGCCAATCGTTCAACAGAAGCTCTCAAAACAACCTAGAGAATTCAGACACACAAAAAAAAAATGCCATGAAAGGAAACAAACAACATCTTCCACCATCCCTGTGGCCACCTGATTTACCAGACTCTTCAGAAGACCTGCAACAAGTAACAGACAGACAACATGGATGCCTTATGGTCGCTTCAGTAAAAAAACTAAATGCAAAAGAAGGCTCCATGGTACAACCACCACACCAATCAACTCAAACAGAACTCACAAGGGACTCCTCAAAACTAAAAAGTGTTCAGACTAGCCTGTAAAGACAGTCACATTAAATATCGAAAAGCTCTTTCCTCTGCTAGAGCTACTCATCAGTCATCTTTGATAGAAGAAAACAAAAAACAATCCTCTGTTTTTATTTGACACCATAGGTAGACTAATAAGAGCTAATGATAAGTCCATAATTCCCGACCTGCTAGACTACTGAAGGAGATACTACCTACGTTAGGTGAATCACTCCTGGGCTTAATCCATTCATCCATTGGGTTTAGCGATGTACCCTTATGTCTAAAGACAGCGGTTATAAAAACCACTGCTTAAGTAAACTACTCTTAATCCTGGGGTTTTAATCGAATTGCAGACATATTTCTGACCTTTCACTTGGGCAGTGATGACTCAAAAAACAGAGTGAAATAGGGGTTTCCACAGGGCTCAGTACTGGGCCCTTTGTTGTTTTCACTGTACATGCTGGGGTCAATTTTCATTTTTATGCACACGACACCCAAGTGTACATCTCACTCAAGTTTACCGGATGAAGTAAACCACCTCCTTAAACAAAAAATTGAAGGATGTCGGAGACTGGATGACCTGCAATTTCCACATGCTCAACACGGATAAAACTGAAGTGTTGGCGATTGCTCCCAAAGAATGTTGATTGACAGAATATAGATTAGAATGTGCTGTTTTTTCAACTGGTCCTAGTACATCCGTAAAGAATTTAATGTTGATTTGTCATTTGATTGACGCAATCAAAATACTTCCATGATTGAAATATCGACCTAAGAAGCATTGCTAGCATTAGCAAGTTTTAGTTCACATATTCGTAACGCCTAGATTGGATTACTGTAATTCTCTGTTCTCTGGTTGCTATGTTGCTTCATTTTGTTGCTAACTCAACACTAACTCATGCTTCTCTTTTCTCTATGCTTCACCATCCACTGTGGATTGTACATCCTGCCTGGGGAGTGTCCTGGTTCGGCGTGATCATTCTTAGGCATTTTCTGACTATGTACATTGTAAAAAGCACCCTATAAATAAAGATTGATTGAACAAACTGGTGGTCAGTATGGATTTGTGCCTCTGAGCAAAAAGAGAAAGAGAGAGAGAGAAGGTTCTTGGAAAGGGAGGTGGGAGATGTGTTCCAGCATTCAGCAGAAGTTTTTTTTTTTTTTTTTGCTTTCTCACACTCGCAAAACCTCCAGCAGCACTAAGCCACAAGTCTACCTGGAAAAACCTGAAGGTTTTAACTGAAGCGTCTGTGTTTGGGCTGCCAGATACCCACCAGCCTAATCCGGAGAACCAGAGCCCTCAGAGGCCTTATCACAGTCACCCTCCATAACCACAGAACATGATTCTCCCACAGGGTGGGGGAGACTCACTTTCTGATTATACTTCGGTCAAAAGTTACGGGAGATGCACAGTAATAAAAACACATCAGAAGCGCGTTTATTGGCAAAGTATGTGAGCGAACACATACAAGGAATTTGATTCTGGTCAATGGTGTCTCCCGAGCACAACAGTATAAAAACCATATACAATAGTCAAATATCTTGTATACAGAAAAACGCAAGTGTACAATTATTTCCTTTTCCTGGTAGGCCCACACCGCCCACTCCAACGAGGCTGTTAAACCGCGAGCATTTGTTCCCACAATTCACGGCCATGGGAAGAAACTGATAAGACGTTCAGGCGTCACAACCTGGGAATCGTGGGTTCTCATCACACCTGGAGGGACAACCACAAAAACAGGAACGTGGCACGTGCACAAAAACACATGCAAAGCACGGAGACATCACAGTTTACACCATTTCTTGTGGTTTTAATTGGTCTCACTAGGTGAGAGCCAGAGAACCAGAAAATCATGTTCTATAGGAGCTTTAGAACGGAACACCACCGGATCAGCAAATCATTTAATGTAAATTAAAACCGGAACTTTAGAAGCAACCATTCTGAACTCTAGTGACCCGTTCTATGCTGCACCAACTGCACAGGACACACACACACACACACACACAAAATGTGGATCACATCCGCGCTGAGGGTGTTCGCAGGATCTCCTGTAATGACAAGCGACAGTTGGGCTGAAGACCTCAGTGAGGTGACGTTCGGACCAGTGACAAGAGGGGGGGGGGGGCTCAGAGTGGACAAGCTGACGTCACCTGTGACTGGAAGAAGTCCAGTTGATAGACAGGGGAGTGCAGACAGCAGGAGAGCAGGAAGTGACAGAGGACCAGGCGGTGGGAGGAAGTGAGCGGAGGTGACTGCAGAAAGGCCAAGCATGGGTCAGCCATGGAGAAGGGGAGTAAAAGGTGGAGGGCCGACTAATCTCACAGGGTGAGGATGACTACAAGACGTGTTTGTTTGGACCACAGGAGCAGAAAAACCACTGAAACTTAGCAAACAGAAGACAGAATGTGGTTTTTTTTGTTGTTTTTTTTAGTGAATTATGTGCTAAAAAGTAATTTGTAATTGCGTGTGTGTGTTACGACCTGTGCATACATTTTGAAACTATACTGAAAGTTAATAAATTAACAGTCTTGTAAAATGTCATCTTAGTAACATCTGAAACCCCTATAAAGTGTTGTGTATTTCTGATGCCAGTAAAGCGCGCGTTGCCTGGTCCTCTGCTGCCACCCCTGTTGGCAGGCCATCTCAGCGGTGGCAGGGGTGTGCCAAGCTCCGTGCCAATGCGAGCCCAGCGTGCCCAACCCAAAAATCCTGCAGTGCGCCCTGCCTGCACTGCAAATAGGTCAGTGTGAGGTGAGAGAGCTGCCGCAACCGCCGCTCACTCCTGACCTACAACACAGTCGGCGGGCCTCGTCGCGCTCATTCATTAAAAATGGAACTTTAAAAAAAGGCTGGTGATACGCCTCCACTCAGTGCGATTTCAAAACATAGTAAATGTAGGTCATGGCGTGGAAAGTGTAACGGTACAGAACAGCTTTCACTCATTGGGATATTTTTCAGGCATCAAAAACGGAGCGGGAAAGGGCAGCTTACGGTGGGTGGAGGAAAGGATTTCGGAAACAGGGCGGTGTGCGCCTGCTCGGGGGGGCGGCTTAGAATAGCGCTAAGCTCGTTTTTGCAGGGGGGTCTTGAAGGGGCTGAATCTCTGTGGCAGCCTGGTCATTGCGCTCAAAGGGCACAGGGGGTTCAAGTCGACGGGCATCACCCACCACCACCCCCCCATGCTGCCCAGCCCACACCGCAAGATCGCGTGCTAGAGGATGCAGGGCTCACTGCAGGGGGGTGTACAGTAAGGAGGGGCGGGGTTTTGAACTCGCCTGAAGCCGCGGGGCCACTTTAGACTTGCGCCTGCGCTCCTATTGGCTGATCTGAAGCTCCCCAACATTCCGCTGTATCCATGGAGCAGAAAAAAGCTGGTGCCATTGAAAACAAGCTGGCAGCCAATGGGATGCGGGCAGATCAGGGGAGAGTAGTAGTAAAGACTAAAGCACATGAATAAATGAATACGGATGAGGTAATGCGCCAAAAACAGGAGGATTACCAGAGCAGAGGAGGGCGGTGGGATTTTTTTTATTTTATTTTTTTTTTTTTTTTTTACAGTCTGTACATCCACTGCACCAGGGCTATTATACCATCCTATAAATGCATTTTTTCATTAGCATGCCATATTTACACCATAGATTCTGTGTGTAAATAAAACGGACCCTGTTTTTAGGTAGTGGAAATTCGCTTGATATTCCACGGAACCTCTCCACCCAAAGATGGTGCTTACATTCCATCAGTGCACTGCGGCAGCATGGAAATCCACGTGCCCAGTCCTTACTACACCACCGTACGGTCATCGGGAAGGGAGGAGGGGGAAAGAGGGAGGGGAAAAAAAAAAAAAAAAAAAAAAGCGCCACACCATCTTGCTCCCCCCGACTGGCTCAGTCACATGGGATAAAGCGCTAGTAAAGGAGGGGGAGGGACACTAGTGAGACAGAGCTGGGGGGTGGATGTATAGACTCATGCACGTCATTGTACAAAAAAAACGATGACGTAAAATATCTGCTCATTTAAAAAAATAATAATAATAATCATATGTGGTTATTAGTTTAGTCTGATTCTGAGAACGAATGTGGCGTATAACAAGACACTGCCCGCAATTTATATAGATGAAGGTACACAAACAGCCCAACGTGGGGGGAAACGTGCAAGTGGGGAAGGCGTGGCTACACGCGGGGGCGGGGCACTTGGATGTGCGTGTCTGAGCGCGCTCTTAGCTGACGGCAGCAGGAGCGGCGAAGGCAGCTTTAAACTTGACCTAGTTTCGGAGGGTGGGCCGCCACTTCGCATTAACCCAGCCGGGCAGCCCGTCGTTCACCCTGATGGAAGCCCAGTCCGACGGGCGCACGTTTCCCCCCCCCATGACCCCCAACTGGCATGACCCCCCCCCCATCCTAACATGTACAAGCCCCCAAACTCCCCTCCGCCCGCAGCTTCGCTGTCCTCGCTGACCCCACCCAGCTGGCATCGTCTGACAGGCTGAGGGCCGGTGTGTGTGTTTTCATGTGTATTCGAAGCTGGGGGGGGGTGAGATTGTTTGTGGTGGACGGCCACGCCCTCGGAGCTGCAACATTAGTGTAAACACCACTCATACAAGGAAAACCCCCCACGAAAACAAAACCCACGCCGCCAATCACAATGCTGCAAGTGTTGACTTTATCCCTAATACTACAGCGGAAAAATACAAATACATCCCAGAAAACTACAGCAGTGACAGTCCCCTCACTTCACACTAAGCCACCAGTTTATATTCCATTTATTATTGCATTGTTCCCACAAATTAATATTCAATTTACACAAAATAAATGCACACCACTAATATTACAATTATTATTATTATTAATTACTGCAACAATAGTTCGGTTAGTGTATTGTGATAAATGACCACTGCAGGCAAAGTGATTTTCCATTTTACCACCAACGAGCAGGTGAAGGGATTTGCGATGGCGGCGAAGTATAAACCGGGGGAAACTGAGTGCAGGGTCTGGGCTAATCCTTCCAAAATAACACCGCAGATGCTGCGCATGTACCATCTACACCTGAAATCATGGAAACTGGAGTATTAACATTGCTACAAAACCACAAAAGTGAATCACGAATGGACTGAAGTGAAGCAGTTCTGTAATCTCTGTGTGCCGGGAGAAGAAAAACGACCATAAAAACGAGCTCGTCTGCGTTAGGTTGGCAATATTCTGGCTCAATGAAACATTTGATTTGTGTGACAATGAAATGGGCTGGACTCCACAGCCCTAATGCTGGAGACCCCACTTGTCCTGCATGGTTTTGAGCTCTGCTCTCAGCTATTGAGCTGAAGCAGTGCGGTGAATCATAGGAAAGAACTAATCTGGTCATGATGTGAGATCCTTGATCTACTCGTTTCGACAAACCATGCAGCATGCTGGATCAATGCTAAAACACATGATACTCCCGCAATGTTTCTGCTGAGGCCACCATTGAAAGTACTGTTCACTGCTGTGCCATAATATAAATAATATAAATGTCTCTCACTATTCTCCACAAATGTACATATGAATCAGCAAGTAACATAAGAAACTTCAAATAAATGACTAAGATGGAAGAATCATTTTGACTTCTTGTCAACATCTTTTGAAAATGCTCATGTTCTAGATGACCTTACTGACCTCCAGGTCCATCAGAGAACATGACTGGCTTGCTGCTTGGGAACGATCCATGTAGGACAGTGGGTCAGAATGTTAAGTGCTTCCTAACGCTGACATCTACACTGGGACTTCAAAGCACTTTCAGGTCTGATCTCGCAAGATAAAAACCGGGTTAATTTTAGCTGTGGGTAAAGATTTGTTCTCATGAGGCTTTCAGCTGACTGACAGGGAAACCCCAGGAGAGACAAGGATCCTGGTGATGCTGAGGTAGACACAAACGGTCCCTCCACTGCAGCAAAGAAGTCTTCACCCCTGCATACAGATGGGCGAGAGCTTGAGCAGAGCTTTGGTCTTCTCCTGAGTCCAACACTGCTTCAGTACGCACACAAAAAAAGTGATACTTTGCAAAAAAATAAAAAATAATAATAATAAAAAGTAACTTGGGCCCTGGCTCAGAAACATTTAATTTCTGAATATAATCTACATTAAAATGACCTCTGCCCTCTCTGTGCCCTTCTCAGTGTTGGTGCATCTGACATGCATACCATGGTGCATCAGTCTTAGCAGACATATTAGTTGAATTTATTTGATTTTAAAAGCATTTTTTTCCATGTTTTTGTCAGTGACCCCTAAAGGGCACAAATCTGCGCTAAGGGTGGGGTCGTGAAAGATCTCAGTGCATTTCATCTCAGAGCAACGTTGCAGTGTCTCAGCAGGCATATTTACTGTGCACAGACTGCCACCTGGCGGCTTCAGGGGGAACTGCAGTCCCCGACATGGTGAACAGCAGAGGGGACACTCCCAACATCACTAACACCCTCTCAAAAGGACTAACAAGGTTGGAATAAAGCTGCAGAGGCGGTCATTTCAATCCCATTTCATTAATATCTTGATTGCGTGTGATCATTTGGCACAGACTATTCCAACCATACGCCATATTATCACACACACACACACACACACACACACAAGACCCATGGCGGCTGGTGTAGGGTGACACGACAGCACACAACACTGCAGCCACAAGTCTTCCATGCTGACCACTCCCTAGCTACTGTAACCGGGGCTCCCAACAGCGGATTCCACGGGGAGACGTTTCCCCTCACACAGCTGCGGAGCAGACACTGAACAGTTATTTCTAAACACACCATAAATTCTGTCTGAGAATAAGCAGAGTAACAGTTTAAGGGGCTTGCAACGTCAGCACCAAGGCTGAAAGAAATAGTTTTGCAAAAACATTTTTTGCAAAATGTCTGAGGTGAAAAGCGGATTTCTTTTCAGCTTCTCGGTTGTTTTAAAATGGTCAGTCATTTAAAGGAGCAGCTCGGAAAATATACGGCACTACCACCACTATGACTAGCATACACAGAAAGAAATGACAATAAATAATAATCATCTTATTCATTGACTCATCGTGTACCACATGCAGGATTAAGAATAATAACTACACTTCAGAACAGTTGCGGTGTGATTTAAATGCCAGCAGGTAATTGTCATGGTGTCATGGTTGTCAATTGACTGTCTGGATGAGGGTGTCTGATAAATGCTGTAAATCACTTCACTTTTACTTTTTCCACTTTATTTCGCACAGGCTACCGAAATGAATAAGAAGAAAGTAAGAAATCTTACAGCACCCACATTTACATAAGCGTGGTTCTGTGCAGACATGTTCCCCTAACAACTGACATTAGGAAATCAGGTACAAAGCTGTTTAACGATTTAAAAATGTACTTCAATAATGTGTTAGCAGCAGCATTATAAAAGTCAAAATTTATACAGCAAAAAAACCAATGCAGAAGTACCAAGACGCTGGTGGTCGTAGCCTAGTGGGAAACACACCTATAAACCCAAAGACCCAGGTTCAAATCATATGTACTACCATTGTGTTCCTGAGCAAGACACTTCACCAGGGGGTTTCCAGGGGGACTGTCCTTGTAAGTCGCTCTGGATACAGCGTCTTAGAAATACTATAAATATAATGATAATGTACGATCAAAAGTCAAAGTGACGAATACATGGAGACAATACCGCAAAACTTGATTTTCAAACTGAACACATAGCATGAAAATAGGCAATTTACAAGCGACTTACAATCAGTAGTTACAGGGAGAGTCCCCCCCTGGAGTAATTTAGGGTTAAGTGCCTTTCTCAGGGACACAATGGTAGTAAGTTGGATTTATAAAATGATTTACCATAGACCTGAACAAAAGCTGAAACTGGAAACGCTGATCTTGTTTCATCCAGAAGGGGGCAGCATTGCCTTGTTTACATAAGCCCAAGGCAGCATATCTCCACTTCCTCTTTAGGTCATCAAATACATGAGACAATGAGAGGTTAATCATTCATAAAACACACACGACAGGTAACCATACTGACCTCAGCTCACACCGGTCCCACAATATCTGCACTCGCTGGGTGGTAGTAGCCTAGTGGGTAAAACACTCGCCAATGAACCAGAAGACCTGGGTTCAAATCCCACTTACTACCATTGTATCACTGAGCAAGACACTTAACCCTCCGGGGGGGGGGACTGTCCCTGTAACTACTGATTGTAAGTCGCTCTGGATAAGGGCGTCTGATAAATGCTGTAAATGTAACACTGCAACCTGGACCACAGATCCATTTTAGCTAAATCTGGAAGCATAATAAACCAGATCGGCAGACCAACAGTGACCTCCCCAGCATGGACTACCTGAACTTACTGAATTCAAGTCACATCCCAGAAGTGTGCTGAAGGGTCAGTCTGGAGCAATGGACCACTGACACCACCCCCAGTTCAGAATAAGGTTAAAAAATCATATCAAAAATCAAAAAGATGCTAACATGGGTGGGGTTTTTGTAACTTGGCTTGCATTAGCAGACAGGAAGTAAGTGAAAGGAGCTTGACTGAGCTGAGGACTTTTCACAAAAAAAAACCCCAACATACACCCACCTGCTCACATTAGAGCTGCATCGCTCAACGGTAGAACAGCAGAACAGTAGGCTGCAATGAGAGTGGAGGAGAAGTGCCGGCGCATTTTATTTCAAAGCAAAGCAAACAGCACCCTAACGATGGCAGTTCCACAGTCCACACTACACAAACGCACTTCCCTTCCCACAACGCAGGATATTTCTGCACTGGTGACATTTGCACAATCACTACTCACATCTTTGTGCAACGCAAGGCTTTTTTTTCCTGGCTAGAACAATTAAAAGGATGTAAAAACCCACAACTACTTGAGATGTTTTTCAGTTGCAGGGCTCGTAGAAAAGATAGTTTTACTATGCAAATAAAATGTATAGTGTCAGAAACAAAAAGGTCTTGGAGGAGGAATAAATGTTAGTAGAGCATTAAAGATGAAGCCACCAAAGTCATAAAGAGTCCAGCAGTGGGCTAATTAAATGAAGATGTTAAAATATATGCTTCACATAATGAAGTAGTGACTTCATCTGCATGATCTTTGAATGAGAATGACCTCAATTCTTGGATTGCATTAAAAGTTTTTAATTACATACCACCCTTAACACAACAATAACCTTCCACCAGAGAGAGTAAAGTTACCCTGGCACTCACCAGCTGACACTTGAGGCGAGAGGGCTGCCCTGACTGCCGGACGTCCAAGGTCGCAGTGTTCCAGCAACACTCGGGATCTACAACACACAAACACACACGGAGTGAGTGAAATGTTGCTGTCTGTGCATTACAGTTCGAAGGAAACTGTAGGACGAGCAAACAAGGTCACATTATGGGGCAGTGGTGGCCTAGCGGTTAAGGAAGCGGCCCCCGTAATCAGAAGGTTCACCACTGAGCAAAGTACCATCCCCACACACTCCCGGGCGCCTGTCATGGCTTAATAAAGTATCACTATCACTATCACACTCACACTCACACACACACACACACACACACACACACACACACACACACACACACACCACACACACACACACCATTTATTGTTTTTGTTTTTCTGAATGTTTAAAGTGTATTTAGGGTAAATAAGGCTTTGTCCTGATCAGCTTCTTTCATTGTGTGAATACAGGTCCTACAGCATCAAAATAAGAAATAATTTTCAGTCGTAGAACATCAATGCTCAATCAGAAATGTGCCAATTCGGCATCAATATGTATTCACCAAATAGTTAGCTGGTTGGTAGGTAGATAGGTAGTTAGCTCAAACAGTTAAATCAATCAGCAGCAGCCCTGCTAGTCTAATGCTGCCTTCATAAATAATAATAAATAAAAACACAACAACTTCACCAGTTCCCATGGCTACCATGTAACACGTCACACAAGCCACACCATAATTCAAGAACCCAAACCAGAGGCCGAATTTCCTCTTTTCTGTTCTCCATTTCTATTTCAGCAGTGCTCCACTCAGACAACACAGCATTGTTCACCTGTCTGAACTCCTGGTCACTTCACTGACATTCCCCATCAGAATCCACAGCAGTGTCTCTCTCCCTCACACACACACACACACACACACACACACACACACACAACCCTGTGTTTTATTCCACAGGATTAAAGTCAATCATTCAAACAAGACTGTTTGCAAATTGCTCACCATAGAAAGAAGGGAAACGGACGATCGTGTGTAAGTCCTTTAGTCATGTTGCCACGTGCAGGAGACTGAAAGTGGAGAATGTATTAGTGTGGGGAGTGCCTTGAATCATCCCACACAACATTAGAATAATGGACCAAAAAAAAAAAAAAAAAAAAAAAAAAAAAACTTCCTAAAAAGCAACAACACGCTGAGGTTGTTAAAATGATAAATAGTCTGCAGCGGGAGAGGGCTTGTTTTAAAATGGGGTTCCTATGCTCTAGAGCCTGAGACATTTCCTATTGTGCAACACTTCCTCTCATTCAATAGTGACTTCGGCTTTTCCAGCTCTCTCAGCAGCCAGCCCCCCCCCAAAAAAAAAAACAAAAAAAAAAACACCACACAAACTCAGACCTGCTAATGAGACCCGGAAAGTCTCCTTTTGTCCTGCATATGAAAAGAATGAGCAAATAAACTAAATCAGTTACAATGTCCCCATTTGACCTGGGCACATAGCACACACACACACACACACACACACACACACACTATATATAACACTAATTAAACCTATGATTGCACACAAACCTCATATATCATTAAGTTACTATTAACGGAGTTAGTAGCCTAGTGAGTGAGGCAGTCGCTTATGAACCAGATGACCACACAGATATAGTTGATTTGTCAGCCTCTCCATTTTTGTCAATGAAAATGAAGACATTTTAGTCTAATTTTTATATCATATGAAACGTTGCCATTTGTCAACAATATTACATGATATTTCATTAGTCATAGTCACATAACCAGCATTTACATCTTGTCTCCTCATTCAGTCAAGAAGGCTTGTTTACTGAAGATATTTAGTCGACGAAAGCAACACTAATGACAGTGATATAATATATATATGGCCCTGTAATTTCAGTGATGCAGAAAACGCGGGCGGAATGGCGGAACCAGCTCCGAAGCATTTAAACCAGAATCCAGATGGAAGCCACATCTGTTAATCTAGCCAAAACATCACTCATTTTACACAACACTATACTGATAGTCAAGTGACTGAGACACATTATATCAATTGTTTCATATCGGTAATACACAGGCATCAATGGTACTCATACGGCAGTAAAATATTTTCATAAGTGCAGTTCATCATTTAGACAGCGCAGCACGACGTTTAACAGACATTTTAAAAGTCTGTCCCCAGACGGGTGGGCATGAGGACTGTGGCAAACAGAATCCACACTCCAGGCTTAAATTACCACGGCAACAGCCCAGGCCCTCGCTGCGACGGCTTCAAAGGGCAGAGGTAGCTGACTGAGTCACAATTTCAATCAACGCAGCAGGGCTGATCGCATTTCAGATGGGGACAAATTAGCTTAGCCCGGAATAAAAGGCCTGAGGTTTATGTATTCACTCTCTTCTCGTGCTGCTGGAGCCAGTTTCTCCCAAATCGCCGGCCAAGAAAACCCCACCGCTTTAATCAGCACTTTGCTGGGGGCTGATCACTGGAAATTATTTAGTGGCTGGACTAGGAGCGCGTTGGCACAGGTAAATAATTAATGGTGCTCTGCATTACATGTTCATTATGATTGCTAGTCAGTGAACTTATAATTTATAATTTTCATTATAAATTACATTCATTATGTTAAAGAAACTGATCAATGTTCAAAAGACCATACTAAATTTGATTAGCTCGCGCTGAAAAAAGAAAAAATATTACATTTATGCACCCATGCCACAAATATCTCATTAACAATCCCATGGCAAAATGCTAAAAACATATATGCATACAAAACAAGCCATTTATAAAGGCGCCCTTTTCCAGAGCGACTTACAATCCGTACTAACAAGGGCTTTGAGGTCTTCTGGTTCCCTCCGCTAGGCTACTTCCACCCTTAAAAGAAATAGTCACACACAAGTGTACAAACACGTACTCACAGACACACACTGACTGGACCGACTGAGCATGTCTAGTGTTATTAGACTGTAAGTGTTCGTTCGTACAGGGGGCAGCTTGTGAACATACAAAGATATGGTTACCGATGGGGCTTCATTGTAAAAGCAGCAAAGCTGAAACAATCCACTGTAATTATTTTGTAGATTGATGTACATTATGTACTATAACAACTACGCCACTCAATTTAAATTAAATACATGCAACAGCGAGGACCGCCTATGACCTACTTGCCACGACTTCCTTTAAAACACACAGAAAACCTCAACCTCAGTCCTGCAAGAGAAAAACAAGCCATTTTCTGCAGAGCTAGACAGGATTTCCACCAGCGCTCTCTTCCTTCCCTGCTCACGTTATTGAGGCCATTTCATTTCTTCCTCTTGCCAACAATCAGCCTAATAACAAACTCGTGATTCAAACTCCTGTTCTGTAACAGGAGCAGCTGCAATTAAAACCTCGCTACAATTTAAAAGGAATAACGCTCTTTTTAGACTGAAGCAAAAAGAAGCCCTGCAGATCACCGCGCACCAACCGCCAACTGGGTGGAGCTGGACATCCTGCAGCTCGACACTGACAAAACAGCGGTCTTTTAAACACCATTGTTCTGAGTGTCTAGATGTGGCCCAGATTCACAGTTTATTAGTGTAAAAAAATAATAAAAATAAAGATATACAATTTGCGCTCTGCACACAAACACCAAATCAGCCGGGCAGAACGAGCTGCTGTACGACCCCCCCGCTCCATCAGCAGCAGCAGCAGCATCCTGTACCACACACGGCCTGCAGGTTTCATGGGTAACTGACCCACCGTTGAGTCATATGGAGCATGCAGCCTTGCTGCTCGGTTTCAAGTTTCCGTGGCAACAGACCACCCAAAAAAAAAAAAAAAAAAAAAAAAAAAAAAAAAAAAAAAGTCAATAGACAAAACGGAAAGCGTGCATTTAAATACGCTTTTGCCAAAAGTTGCAATTCTGTGGAGGTGAACAAAGCAGACTGCACTCCTCTCGCCTGCCTTGCCACTGTCCACTTGTACAACCCTGTCATTACACAGTAATAACAGAGCACGCAAGGCCTATCTAACATGGAGCGTGTCAAATGAGCGCCCCCCCCTATCACTACTTTGGCATAATATGACACACACAGCTGTGTATTGGCCAGCCAGAGGTGAGAGCTCTGTGGTGTTATTGGCTCAAGTCACCGACCTTTGGCCGGGTCATGGGAAGCTGATGCAGCGAATTTTTTGCCAGCTGTGGAAATTGAAGAACCATGTCTGCATTCCGGGTATGGGAAAGCTTGGAACGATACTTTCTGAGATGCTACCAACCGCAGGTACGGCATCCCCACCGTACCTACTCCGGAGCATCGGTGCAGAGACACTAGTTAGTCGCAAACGAAATGAGAGACTTGCACTCGCTGCCAGCTCACTTTGTCGTCATCTCGTCCATGACAGCAGCTCTTCCCAGAAATATGCGGGAAAGCAGCACACTAATGAGACCCCAAAAAAAAAAAAAAAAAAAAAAACTCCAAAACACAGTAACAATGTGAAATGCTATTCAGAAAAAAAAATCCATTTGCATGTTTCCGTGAGTACGCTAAATATACCCCAGCGTGACCTGGCATACCAAGATCTGTGATTGCTAAAAAACATGAGGTCAAGCAAGCTCATTTTAACAACAGGTAGACTGTTAGATACGCATATACATATACACACACACACACACACCACCAAGAAACATGTCACATCAACATTCTACCATTCTCCCCTTCCTTAAAAAAAACACACACACATTCTTGAGTAACTAAATGTTCCAGTCGCAGCATGCAAAGACTTTTCTCCCTGCTCAACGAAATGAACCACTCTGTACCAATAAATAAATCATCTTACCTAACTCGGTCAATGGAGCAATGGTAAAGTTCCCATCTCCTCTAGGCTTCCATGCACGTACAGCCGAGAAGCAGCGTGCATGCACGGAGTGTTCGACATGTTCCGTGCCCACTGCACCGACGGGAACATGCATGGACGCGCCGCTGGAAAGAAAGCTGCTCACTCTTCATTAATGTCCCCCAACCATTTAACACCACATGAATTGGGGATTATTTCACTTGAGAAGGAGGAAAAAAAACTGCTTTCTTAACATCTAAAATCAGTAAAAAAAAAAAAATAATAATAATAATTTAAAAAAAAAAATAATAAAAAAAAAAGGCATGAAAATTAGTTCCCGTGTGTTCAAACAACTGTCCTTGGAACATATAGCAAGTCCAGCGAGACTAAAAAGTAAGAGTTCATTTCGGCCATTCATACACAACATTCAATGAGACTACATTGCAGGTGCATCAAAATACATTAAACACGACAAACCAATCAGCAAAGAGGTCAAAGTGCACAACACGCAGAACTGTACACACAAATTTACCACACGTTTCTTGGCAGTGGAGTTGCGTTTAGTCAAAACCGAGGCTATGACAGCCACCCACGGGTCAGCCCACAGGTTGAAGTTGGCGGCATGCGCCCAGGCCATGCCAGGGTGTTGGCCTACATCCTCCCTCGGAGTTTCGGACGGCCATTCGTTACGCCCGCGTGAGTAGAGCGCCTGTCCCTCATCACATCTCGACACCGGTAACAGTAAAAAAAAAAAAAAAAATGCATTCGTCAACACATGGAGAGTTATTGCCGAGCGGGGACACCTGCCATAAACGCAGCTTTTTTGGTCAGTTACAATATGTTTAGTATGTTCTGTAATTATGCTCTCGTTTCATTGGAAGTGGATTTGTTTTTTTATATATATATAATATATACTTCCTTCTCTGAAGTGGCACTCTAGCCCGAGCGCAAAAGCTTGTGTAAATTTTCACATCAGCTGCCACATTATCTAGAGGATGAATATAGTGTCTGTATCGTGTTCTGGTCCTTTTCTGCACGTTCTGACCGGAGAGACTTTCTTCACGCCGCTGTGACAAAGGCGCCACTATTTACAACATCGCCGTCGATGTTGTAAATCGATTTAGTAAAGGAAGTTGAAAGTGGGAGGACCTTACAGCGACTGACTGACTGCTCTACAAACGTACGGACCCGCTGTCAATAAGTCAAATAACAAAATGGCCAAAACTCCCCGATAAGGTTGAACTTCGGAAGCTGAGGACTCTCAATGCCTATTCCCATAACTGTAACTGTATGTACTGAAATGCAAAGAAACCAGAAAGACCGGCAGTTTCACGATTACTGCTTCTCCTTATTGCCCAAAACGGATCTGATATTTACTTAAACACGCCTGCCCCCGGTTATCAGGGTTCAACTGCCGAGACACGACGGCTTCCAACAGACAGGCGTCTGACTGTGGACCGCCACAACGCCCACTGAACCGCCGGGGTGCCACCGAGCAAGGCGCCGTCCCCACACGCCTGTCATGGCTGCCCACCAAGGGTGACGGCTTAACAACAAATCACTTCGCTTTTCACTACGGCCTCGCAGGTCCAGCCCAACGCAGACGGACCAGAATCGGGACCAAATGGACAGGTGGACACACGAGTTACCCTGCTGAAAACCTGGTTACAGGGCAGCATCACGACGCCAGCGGCACATGGCAAACTATCACACACACACAAACGAGTATGTAGCGGTTATTCTTCTGCGTTGTGTATTTTTGTTTAGCTCCTCGAACAGCAAATGACGAGATCACACCAAGAGATGGCTTAACCATGTGTATTTTCCTGCACAAAAAGCAAAGTGGCATCAGAGCATCAGTCCCCCCCCCCTTCCTGTGCCTCCCTCTCTTACAGCCCACGCCATGTGTTCAAGAGACCGGAACCAGGTCCCCGGCCCACTAACCCAATGGCACGGCCACCGCTACCATACGGAAAATCCAGAAACACTAACACACACTTAGACATTCCACAATTAATAAAAAAAAAAAAATAAAAAAAAAAGATTTAAGAAAAATAGAAGACACAAATCACACATTTAGAGGAATACACTTATAAATCTAGTGTAACCACGTCCCGGCGTCTCCGGCACACGAACATATCGACTCTCTTCGGGCATAAAACGCTTTTGCTGGTCATTTTTGGCCTTCTCGGCTAC
Organism: Denticeps clupeoides; assembly: GCF_900700375.1. Lineage (NCBI taxonomy): Eukaryota > Metazoa > Chordata > Actinopteri > Clupeiformes > Denticipitidae > Denticeps > Denticeps clupeoides. The sequence goes on along the minus strand of NC_041708.1, from coordinate 29,269,855 downwards.
AGAGACGAGTCCAGAGCGGCGAGGCGTTATAACGCTTCAGAAGTAGAGAGGGGGGTGGCGGAGCTCGCTGCCATCATAAAGGCCTTTATAACGGTGGCGCGGCGTTTTTGTCCCTTCACGCACACACGAGCAAGAGTCGCGCTCCGATTTCCTTCACGGTTTCAAAGTGGAAACCATCAGCAAGTAACGGCAAGCTATATATATATATATATATATATATATATATATTTTTTTTTTTTTTAAAGGGAAATTAACAGGGAAAAGTAACGAGAAATGAACTTAAAAGCCGCTGTTACCTCGCCTGTGGTGAGACACGTCGCCGGACGCAGAAGAGGTTTGTTCGGTGTCTCCACGCCGCCCGGTCACATGCTCCCCCGGCGGCCGAGCCGCCTGCGCGTCGAGAGAACGGCACCGGACCGCGGGCCACCGCGCTGGAGCTCCGGGCGCAGCGGCGACTTCGGCTGCGCGCTACTTCCGGGTTGACGCCGCACGTCACGGCGAGCCGGCGCGAGGTCGGGGCGCACGGGCGGCCGACACCTAAAAAAGGAAGAAGCCCGCGTTCGCGACCGATGAGGCCGCCTGCGGGAAACGACGTCACGCGTGCCAGCCAATCAGAGGCCACTACCGCGTCGGCGGTCCGTCGCGTTTAAAATGACACTTTAGAAGTGTTGCGCTAAAAACGCACCTCGAAAATTGTAATCGCGGGTAGAAAATACCGCGGGTTGTGTTTCCAAATGAAAATATTGGGTAGATGAAGTGAAGGTGATTGCGAAACACTTGCAGAACAGCACACGGTGGCACATGTGACGTGTGTCCTCTGTATTTAATCATCACCCTTGGTGAGCAGCCATGACAGGCGCCCGGTACTTTAATGTCAGAACGGGATTCGAACCGACAACCTTCTGATTACGGCTGCTCATCGCTAGATTACAAGGCACACTATTCAATCGTTCTTCAGAACGTCACGTGTCTTATAAACGTCGCCTGTGGCCTGTATAGAAGTGCGTGTAAACGATGAATATTATTATAAGTCGGGGGCCGTTAATTAAACTAATGATAAATAATGAATGGATTAATTAGCTAAATGACTGACTACGGGTCATGTGCAGGTCACGCACCTGTTCCCAGTTACAAATGGCGCCCTTTCGCGCTACAAAAAGGGCGCGTGCTTGGCGGGGGAAAAAATAAGAACAAAAAAAAAAAAAAAAAAAGATCGCGGAGCTTGTAAACCGAACCGAACCGAACCGTCCTGTCCTTGTGTGCGGTTTTTGCGGTCTTTGGTGGTCGCGATGGGAAAAGAGCGAACCCACGTCAACCTCGTCGTGATTGGACACGTGGACAGCGGCAAGTCCACCACCACGGGACACCTCGTTTACAAGTGCGGCGGGATCGACCCGCGGACCATCGAGAAATACGAGAAAGCTGCGTCCCAGGTTTGGCGAGCGTCTATATATCTATATCTTCCCGTCTGTGCATGCATCTCTCATTTGTCATTTTTTTTTTCTTCTAGATGGGCAAGAGCTCTTTCAAATATGCTTGGGTGCTGGACAAATTAAAGGCTGAAAGGGAGCGTGGGATTACCATCGACATTTCGCTGCTGAAGTTCAACACCCAACAATACTCGATCACCATAATCGATGCGCCCGGGCACCGGGACTTCATTAAGAACATGATCACCGGAACCTCGCAGGTGGGTCTGCTGCTGTGACCTGCCCGCGGAACATCATGCCGTCTCCACTTGTCTTTACCTGTAGTTTTTTCTTCTTCTTGTTGTCGTTAGGCCGACGTCGCCCTGCTGGTGGTCTCTGCTGCCAAGGGCGAGTTTGAGTCTGGGGTTTCCCGAAATGGCCAGACCAGGGAACATGCCCTCCTGGCCTACACGCTCGGTGTGAAGCAGGTCATCGTGTGCGTCAACAAGATGGACCTGACTGAGCCGCCTTACAGTCAGAAGCGCTACGACGAAGTGGTGAAGAATGTGACCGTGTACATCAAGAAGATTGGTTACGACCCCACTGCGGTTCCCTTCGTTCCGGTGTCAGGATGGACTGGGGAGAACATGATTGCGCCGTCACAAAAGGTGGAGGAGGTTTTTAATGTGGGTGTGTGTGTTGTCCCGCCCCCCTCCTTTTGAGGAACTGCAATTTTTCTTTTCTCGTTCTCAGATGTCCTGGTTCAAAGGCTGGAAGCTGAAGAGGAAAGAGGGCAGTGCAAGTGGCAAAACCCTGCTGGAGGTCCTGGATTCAATCCATCCCCCCATCCGCACCGTGAACAAACCTCTGCGCCTGCCGCTTCAAGATGTCTACAAGATTGGCGGTCTGTTGGTTTTGCTTATTTATTTATTTCGTCCCCTGTGCTGGACGGTCGTCCTCATCGGCTCTCGTCCCCTTCCAGGAGTAGGCACTGTGCCGGTGGGCAAAATTGAGACTGGGGTTCTCAAGCCGGGGATGCTGCTGACGTTCTCGCCTGCCAAGCTGACCGCCGAGGTCAAGTCCATTGAGATGCACCACCAGGGGCTGCAGACTGCGTTGCCGGGCCACAACGTTGGCTTCAACATAAAGAACGTGTCCGTGAAGAACCTTCGACGTGGCGACGTGGCCGGCAACGCGCAGCAGGATCCGCCGTCTGACGTCAGCAGTTTCGTTGCCCAGGTTAGCCGCCCGCCACGAACCCCTCCGTCTTAACGTGGCGGCGCGAGAACATAATCGACTCGTCTGCTCTGCCAGGTCATCGTTCTGAACCATCCTGGAAAGATCAAGGCAGGCTATTCGCCGGTGCTGGACTGCCACACCACGCACGTGACCTGTCGCTTTGCGGAGCTCTGGGAGAAGCTGGACCGCCGCTCCGGCAAGAAGCTGGAGGACCACCCGCAGGTCCTGGTGTCCGGGGATGCCGCTGTGGTCCGGCTGGTTCCCAACAAGCCCATGTGTGTGGAAAGCTTCTTCAGCTACCCTCCTCTAGGTAATTTTATTATCAAGGCTTCCGCAGGTCTATAGATTTAACTAGCTTTTGGTGGGCTTGATCTTAACCACGTCCCTTTTTTTTTCCATTAATTTTAACAGGTCGATTTGCTGCAAGAGACCTTAAGCAGACTGTGGCAGTGGGTGTGATAAAGTCTGTAGAAAAGGCTGATCAAAGCTCCAAGAAAACTGCACTGAAAGGCCACGTTTCAAAATGAAATGAATCTATTTAATTTGTATTGCATATTGATGCATTTAAGTTTAATATTTGTTGCACGTTGCCTTGTTTTGATCGTTCGAAGTGATTTCAGTTTTAATGAAGCCCAGGAGATTTTTTTTTGGAAAATGAGGGGTTAAAAATGTTCAATATTGTATTTACCAAGTTACAATAATGTTCAGCTGATTTCTTTTCAAGTCCAGTCATGGAAGTACTGTGTCGACAGTAAAGTTGTTTCTTTGTTTGAACGCTTTGTCTCTTGCCCATGTGTGACCAGGCTCATTTGTAGAGAGGTTGGGGTGTTCAGCCAATTCACTTAACACTTTCCACACACTGATGTTTTTCCATGTCCTGGGGAGGAGGACCCATGCAAGCCAGTCACGATTCTGAGCAACGGGTCCTCCAATGTCTCAAATGTTTTTTTTGTTTAAATGAAAGTCAAGACTTATCAGTTTACTACAAAACTTTTATTAATTGATGCGATGGAATGATTGGGATTTCATGTTTGGTTGACCTAGGTCCTTGTATATTGCAGTGAATGTGGGGTGGTTTTTAACACCTGACAATCCAGTTCTTTGACCTAAATAAAAGCAATGTGGGTATGTCAGAGTTGCCCATCAGAGAACTGCTTTTCCACACAGATATTAGATGAAATAAATATTCACTGGAAGAAGCTACAATTGCACTTTTTTTTTTTTTTTTTTTTGTTAGTAACCTCACTATCCTTCTACCCATTCAGACTTTTTTTCCCATAAAGATCCAGGTATTTATCTGAATGGCTTTTTCTTTATAACAAACAGCACAATCATAAAACCAGTATCTGGTGCAACTCTTTTCACTGGGTCTGAAACCCCCAGTGTTTTTTTTTTGTTTTTTTTACCAGGTAGAGGGTTAATAAACACAATACTCAAACAATACTGAGGCCTTAAGCCCCCTTACATGTAAAAAATACAATAATACTTAAAAAATATCACCAACTATATCATAAGGGATAAGATACTGTATTCTTCCCTCATCTGAAGAAGCAACAAATTTCATAATTCCTGTTTTTTTGGTGTGTGTGTGTGTGTATGAAGAATTCTCTGAAACAGAAGTCCCTTACTATGTTAACTATGTGTGCTTTGCAAAGTCAACAGACCATTAATACATAATCAATGAGGTGTATTCTCAGAATGTTTTAATTACTTATTGGATTTGATTAGCCTCCAGTGGTTAATTTTTGAAATGGTAAAAACTAACTTTTAAAAAAAAAATAAATGTCTGTATGCAAACTTCAAAATATGTGCCACTCAGGCACACCTCTTCATATGCTTGAGAACAATTCATGAGGAAGTCAGGGGGCCGGGGATGTTCTTCCAAAACACTTCAAGTATGCCCCTTCAGGGCTTATTACTAATTTAAACACAGGGACACGTAGCACGAAAGATGTTAAGTCACAAAACTAGACAAGATGTGGGTGAGTTCAGGAACCAGCTGGTCCCAGAGCTGTGCAATGAGAAATCCCAAATCCTTCACAAGGTGGACAAAGAAACAGGTCCTGGACCAGTGTGGCGGCTGCTGTTTCGGGCGTGGAGTGTGAAGGGGAGGCCACGGTTCACGTTTCACCACAGGAGCCGGTGTGAGCACGTCACAGCATTTTTTTTTTTTAAACACACAAAGCAAGCAAGAACTATAAACACACGTAATGGATATACATTTCATCCTTGGACGTGCTATAGTGGTACGTTTAAGAGATGTTTCTTTTAAAAATAAAAAAGAATGAAAGAAGGGGGGGGGATGCTGGCGGTCATTAAGTATCTCTTCCTTCCAGTTGGTCCTTGCAGGAATGACTGTTGGATGTGAGCACTATCGTTATGTTTCAAGCAAATGACTTTCACTTCTCCCTTGTTTGAGCAGGCGGAGAGTAAATCAGCAAAAACCATCTAATACTGATACTGTACAGGTCCACACTTCTACTAAACTGGCCCCAGAGTCTGGATAGAGAAAGGACATGTACGATACACACATTTTTTTTTTTTTTACACACTACAACACAAGTATGTATATACACACAAACACTCGCACATGTGTGAACACACATATATGTACATTCGTATATATACAAATAAGGTAACAGTATAGGTGATGTTGGGTTAAGTGCTAGGTTTTGAGCCACAGGTTGCCAACGGTAACACTGTAGGGAGAACGGAGGCAAACACGCTTTGTCCGAGGACTTCATCTCTATGCCACACCTCCAACATGGTGATTTTGTGCGGGATCCTTCTTTTGACTTTTTTTGAAAACTCCCCTTTTTAGCAGCTATTTACAGGTGATGCCCTTGGTGACTGGTGAGGGGCAGGGCGTGGAAGGTGGAGCGCTGCCAGTGGTGGCCACCTGGCCGTCATTCAGACAGGATGTGAACGAAGGACATGGGAAACACACCCTTCCTCTCCGGGTGCCCTTCAATGTGCCCGATCTATGGAAAGTAAAGAAAAGAAAAAGCACACTTGATTACGACCCCAGTCAATGTGAACACTGTGAGTGTTGCCTGGGTGTTGTTTTAATACAAGTTGTTGTTCTTGTACTTTTCGACACGTTGCACATGGCGTTTCCAAACAGTGTAAAAATATTACCATGCGTTCACCATCAAAACGTAATCTCTGCAGACTAGATTGACACTAACCCACCACTCCTGGTCCTCCTCTCCTGTTACTATAATGACCTCCCCCTCCACAAAGGTCAGTTCATCATCGTTATCTGCCTGGCAGTCATAGATGGTCTTCACTCGTCTAACTTTATTCTTCCCCTGGAACAGAAAACAGTAATGCACACACAGATCCACACCCACAGATATGGCCAATACCCAGAGCAAGCGCTGAGCAGAACCAAATTCAAATTCCTCAAATTCCTACTGACATTATCTGGTGCTGTGTGCAGTTTTGTCTTTGCTGCAATGATAGTTTTCAGATGCCATAACTCACCGCATTGATTTTCCTGGGCAGAGGGACGGGTGTCTCTGGGGCAGACGTTGGGCTCCCATTGGTGTCTTCACTTGGAGGTGGGGTGGACTGTGGTGGGGAGGTGGCCTGAGGTGGTGATGTGGCTTGTGGAGAAGGGCTAGGTTGGGGTGGGGGCTCAGTATGCTGATTAGTGACTGTGATATCTGGGGGCTGTGGTTTGGGCATGACCTCTATAGGATTTGGACGAGGGTTGGGCTCGACTACAGCAGGCTTGAGGGACACATCTGCCAGCTGAGGTTTGGGAGGCAGGTCCTTCAGCTGGGGTTTAGGTGGAAGATCTCCTAGATTGGGCTTTGGAGGCAGGTCAGACAGTTGCGGTTTGGGTGGCAGTTCTCCAGGCTTTGGAGGCAAGTCACTAGGTTGAGGTTTTGGAGGCAGTTCAACCAGATGTGGTTTGTCAGGTAAAATAACTTTCTGGAGTGTTTCAGATGCCTGCGGAGACTTCTGGAACACTTCCAGGGGCTGACTGGGTTTGTCCATGGAAGGATGATGAACACTACGCAGTGATACTGTGTAAAAAAAAAAAAACTCTCAAATTTTCAGTCACCTGAGCATTGCTTGGCTAATGGACTCTATTAACCTACCTTTCTGAGGTAGTTTGGGAAGAACCCTTGGACCAAGTGTAGACTTTGTGGTGCTTGAAGTAGTGCTGAAAAGGGATTTGTAATCATATGTAATGTAAAATCAGCAATATGTTAGTAGCCAAGTGATCTGCTTCAGACCAGTTTCCCCACTCCTTCAGCATCTTCAGACAAATTACACATGTATAGATGTTTGAACATGCACTCTAACTTTGGAAACATGTACCTTTGCTGCTGTGGAATGCCCTCAAATTTGGTGGTCGTTGGCATTTTGTTTATAGGGGGTGGCGTGGAGTCACTTCCTGCAAGCAGAACACTGTTAAGAATATCTCATTAAATATCTCACTAAAACTAAAATAAAAAATGAAGAGCACACTGGTGTTAAGTTAAGTAATCTTTCGAGTCATTCATGCCAGGAAGCTTGGGAAACTACAAATTGCACCAGTTGTAACCATAGAGACAACACAAATGGAAATAGCTGGTGACAGGCCAATAATTTTTCACAGTGGGTTCATGCACATCATGGGGATACAGAGGTCACATGTCACAAACAGGCTGAGCTGTCAAATAGCACATACTTCACGACTTCACTGCCAACTCTAAACTTGTGTAATTCAGAGGAAACCCATAATCCAAAAAACTTAAAATGTAGAAAATCAAATAGCATTACTGAAGGATAGAATCATGTGAACCTTGGGGCCTTTAAGTCTCACCAACACTTCACTTATGTGCATGACAAACAACCAGAACAGCAGCTGACACCTCTTTTGTGCTTTCATCAATGAGTCATTTTACAAATGACTCCACTCAAGTGACTGTTTGCCATATGGCTGAATAACAGCTGAAGCAGGAGAACATGCCCTCCTGTACATCATTAGCTAAGCATGAGCTCGCAAGCCAATTCTCGCACCTCATTATGAGACATTGTGATTATAATTGTTAATCTGAACTTCAGTTAACAACATGTTGGTCTGGTCCTTTTACAGCGTGGCTAGACATGCTGGCCAATGAGCCGTCTCAGCCGGTCATCTCGCTCTCTACACTCACCCGTAGGTTGGCCACCTTTGCTCTGAGGGGAGTGACAAAGGGGTGCGGGCGGGTCAGACAGGGTGCGTTTGTGGCCTGGGGGAGGCGGTGGGGGCCTCTTCTTGGACAGGGTGGAGGTGCTGCCCCCGCCAGGGGACTGAGTGCCGATGGAGGGGATGGAGGGTGAGAGGCTGGACGAGGGAGGAGCTGGAGATGGGACACACGCATAAACACACACACACACACACACACACACACAGACAATTCATACACATGTTGAGAGAGGGAGGTGTATGGTTTTCTGATGACGTTTGTCAGCCTTCCAACAATAGCCATCCAGATATGGAGATATGGCTGAGTGTGAATAAAGACATGAAAAGGAGAAATGGAAGTTGCAGAAAGGGCTGGGAGGGGATAGTTATAGGGGCAAAAGAAAAGTGGAACTGTCGAAGAGGAGAACAGGAAGTGGCGGCCTGAAGAATTCTGAATAAGAGCTATAGAGGATCTCAGGGGACTTCTAAACTTAAAACAGAAGAAGTTGCCAGCACACTCAATAAATGAACTGAATCTGGCCATAAAGAAGGGCAGAAAAACCGGCGGCAGCCTGATCTTTATGCTAACCTTTAAAAGGCTTGAATTTCTCACCTCACTGCAAACTTCAGGTACTACGTGCAAAGTGTGGCTAACAGAGAGCTCAGCCAGAGGACAACGGAGACACAGGATGCACCAAACTGGAACATGCTCTGCTCGCGGGACACATGCACGAAACTCAGATGGCCTTTAACCGTTATTCCCCCGGGCATTCAGCATTCCCAACAAAGACACATCCCATGATGCTCGGCGACACAAGAAAATGTTTTGTATTTCTTTGGTGAGAACAGCCAACCAGCGATGAGTTGGATTAATTGCAACCCGATTAAAGATGCATGGGTGGAATGCAAATTAAGGAAATAAGATATTCACTGATGTATGGTCGCGTGCTCGCCAGAGTGGCATAGTGTGAATGAGAACCGAGGAAGGCCAGAGAAGGAGCTGCAAGAAAAAAGAGAGGAGGAGGGGGGGCAGAGAGGGGGAAAAAATAAAAAGAGAGGGGGCATGAATAGATAGCAGATGTCATTCATAAGGCTAGCAAGAGCTAACCCCACATCTAGCAAAGTCAAATCATAAGGAGGCGAAAGATGAGAAGAACCGAAAGATAAACAAGGCTGTTCATTGACTGTGGAGCACAAAATGTGCCTGCTGGACACGTGGAGAGAAGGACCCTTTGGACAGAAAAAGAAAAAGAGAGGGAGAGCGATGGTCTTAGAAACACTGTCTTCTCTGTCTGAGTATGGGCTGCGTGTCCATGTTACTTATGTTGTGCACACTACCCAGTGACACTTTCATCATGAACAGGACACATGAAACTGTCAGCTCATAAAGAAGCCCTGTTCTTCCGAACTGCCGTGGGCACAATACCGCCCTTCAGGTTCCACACTGTGGAGGCAGAAGACTCTATTCATCTGGACCCCTGTGTGTGTTTGGAAAGTGTGCAAACACTTGTTTGCCTTGTTGCACACACAGCTTATCTGTGCTCTGCATGTGTGTGTGTGTGTGTGTGTGTGTGTGAATGCAGGGTTGTATGGACAGTAGGAGCATCTGCAAGGCTGTGAAAGGCTCATCTCAGAGCTGTGTCTTCCCCAACATCTGCCTCTGCTGCAGTCAGACAGTTCCTGGGAAGTTTTAATCAACCAGCACTGGCAGTTCATGAGCCTGTTTATTGGCGTGTAGGCGTGTATACAAGTAAGACAGAAGGATGACACAAAAAAAGCCAGTAGCAATAACAGTCAGGAAAAAAAGTATTAGAGTGGTTTTCAAAGTAACTTCCAGCAACAATGATACAATTAATGCATATTTCAATTATTGCATTTTCAGAATAGTGCTAAATTCTCCGTTCCAAAGAATAAAAATGTTTCTGCTTTGTTGATGAGTCCTACCTTTGCCAGCATTTCGAGGAGGCAGTGGCGGGGCGTCACTGCCAGGAGAGGGTGGCATGTCTATGGATGCGCTGTAGATCTGATTGGTGAAGGGGCCGTAGGACAGGCGCTGTTTGTCGCGTTGGCCCACGAAGCTGGGCAGGGAGAGCTTGTCATGGCAGAAACTTTGCGGGCGTGAGCGATCCTTCTTTATGGGACTCGGCTGGGGGGGGGACCACCCAAGAGCCATGATCAGAGGTGTTATATCAGCACCACAGACACACCATCTGTATTTTATTCAGTTACTACATATTTTAGTACATGTCATTAATAAATAGAATAGGTGCCTAGACCTGGTCTTGGAAATGTTATCTGTAAACCTTTACTGTTTCAGTGAAAAGAAACAGATTTTATAGAACAACCAGTACTGACTTAGATTCTGACAGACTAATTTCAATTGATCTGCTGCAGTGGATACACTGGAACTTATTTTAATTCTGCCTGTGCCTACATATGTACTGTTTATATGTTACTGTGTGTGTATGAACAATTCTCACCTTGTCATCCAGGTCATCGTCACTCTCATCTATCTCGTCCAGCCGCAGGTTCCACTCATACTCCACATGCACATGCTGGTTAAACTTCCCTGCAGCCGCCTGCACTAACTGAGACACACACACAGTGCTGGTCTGGAATCAAGTTAGCATGCTCTCTTTAAAATCAGCCTTCATTCAGAGTGGAGTGTGAGTGCCAGTCCTGGATCAGCCATTAAGAAGTAGATGACTGATTTTTTCAGTTCTGGAAAAGTATTTGTTGTATTTGCCAATGACATGGACAAGACAAGCGATTACAGGTTGCATTTTGTAAATGAAATCCTACTGTTGTACAGTCCAGATGACACTGTATTTGATCCCCAAATAAGATGCTGCCACCTAGTGTTTATAGACATAAACCGCAGATATAAACGACCTCTGGACTGCAGACCACCAGATGATGGCTGTCTTGTAATGTGAGCTATCTACTCTGTGGATTAGCATTAACATCAGGCTAATGTGACATAACTTATGTGAAAACGTGCTACCAATAGTAAACGAGCAAAATCTGGTCACCTGTAATCATCATCAACGAATCTGTTAAATAAAACCCATGAGATACTTACTGCTTCTTCACACTGGCCATTTCTCAGTCGCCTAGCAACATCAACAGCCATCTCCCCATTTTGATTGGCTGCAATGACATGGGAGAATACATTTGACTGTCTGGCAGAGGGAAAGGCGTGCAGAAAATTGTGTGCGTGCAGTGCATGTGGGGAGTGTGTGCATGTGTAAGACATGTTGCATGCTTGTGTGTATGTGCGTGTGTGTTACTCACTTATATCAGTTGCCGGTTTGCCCCTCAGCAGCAGTTTGAGACACTCGTGTTTTTCGTACATGCAGCAGTAGTGCAGTGCCGTGTTTCCTTTCTCTGTCTGCTTGTCCAGATTCCCACTGGACACACACACACAAAATTACTAAAATGCACCTTAACTAGAAGTCAAAACAGGAGCATAATCCTCTGTGAGTTTGTGTGTGTGTGTGTGTGTGTGTCTGTGTGTGTGTGTGTGTGTGTGAGAAGGGTGTTACACTCCATGAAAAACTCTCCTCTCAGAAGACTGGACAAAACACACCAGCCAGCATAGAAAACACACATACACACTCTAATGCAGACAGAGCTAAACAAGCCTACCTAACAACACACACTCACACACACACACACACACAAAGCAACTGTGAGCTCATATCATACTGTTTTTATAAGTGTGTAATCACATAACATTCAGGGTCATTACAAGTCACAGAAGTCTTCTGATTCTCACTGTAAAGAAATAATCCCTAAATTCAGGGGAGCGCTTCTAGCCCCGCTGAAGAACAGAATGCATGTGGGTCATGTGCTAGCAAACAGTCAAAAAACAAGGAATAAATTAACATGGAGAACGAGTGTGTGACCTAGTTCTGTTCACCTACAGGAGCTTTGCAGGGTAGAACCCCCTCTCCTTTTTTGTTGTGGTCCTGTTTACAAAGAAAATCCTGGCAATAGCAGCACAAGCTTAAAGTCAAGAATCTCATTGGTTGGAGGGGTTAAATCCGGAATAAGGGAGAGATGAGAGAAGAGCCTTCAGACATGGCTCAAATCCTGCTCACAACGCAGAGGAGTCGAGGAAGCTCTGAGCCGCTGTCATGGCCGCTCGCCAGTTGAGACTTATATAACAACACACTTCAGCTGATATTAGAAATCTAACTTAATACTAGACAGCACTTCATTTCTGCTTCTGCGGAAATGAGACCCCTTAATTCAGAGAAATGCGCAGAGTCCGTGCTTCTAAAGCCGCATTCGGAGCAGAAACCCCATGAGCATGTGGCATTCAGAGCTACAGTGGGCCGCACTGTATAGCTAACATGAGATTAGGAGTGTGTGTGTGTGTGTGTGTGTGTGTGTGTGTGTACGTGCATCTACACACATCAGCTAAAGGGAAACCCACACACATTCCTCATAATCGGACGAACATTTTTGATCTTCCAGAGCTGTGTTCATTAACACGATAGATTCTGGAAATTGTGTGATCAGGGTGGTGTCCACCATCAACAAAAAACACAAATGTGTGTTTCTTTAAGGTACTGACTGCTCTGTCTGAATTATGGTTGAATGAAGACCCCGTTTAGAATTGATTTCCTCCTGATGAGGCATCAGGCGATGTTCACTGGAAGGTGGCAAGAAGATAGATTTATCCATCATGTGACTTGGTCTGTTGTTCATGAGAAGTGCCACACAATCCACACGATACTCTGCAGGGTCCATAATGAGTTCAACCTTCTAGTTTGTAGTTTCAGATATATAAACTTGTTCGAACCCATACAAATGTTTGAGGATTTTGGAGGGCAGTATGCTTCTACATCACAGACTATTTGGATTTCTGGCGTGTTTTCTCATTATTGGACATTATTGGTTAAAACGGTGCAGAGGTGACAGCAGTGTTGTCATGCATGTGAAATACTGCCACCAGCAGATGGCAGTATGAACAGTTCTGACTTTATATGAAGGATGTTTGGGTAATCAGCAACAATTATGCACTAGGCTTGAAAATATGCAACTTTGTAAATATATGTGGTAAATTATGTCTTGTGGGATTTCACACAATCTCAAAATTGCGAAAAAATGGATTGTACTTTTACTTGTGTGGACCTGTCTGCCTTAATCAAGCTGAATCAATGACGGATGCCATTGCCACTCTTACCAGTTCTGTACCAGGAAGTCCACCAGATGCAGTGAGGTGTGGTCGGCAGTCCGCACAGCATAGTGCAGTGCTGTTTCTCCCGCTTCCTGTGAAGCCAGATGCAAAGCGGGTCAGTTGTGTCAATCACCATGCTCAAACCTTCGTTCATTAGTTCCTGTCCGAGTCGCAGAGTCTCAGTCTGTGATACATGGCGTGCCCTGCAGAAATGGCCTGAACTCAGATGATGAATCAGCACAAGCTGGCATCTGAAAGTGGAAAGGAACATACGCTGTGAATGTTTTTTGCTTTACGGTGAGTCACAAAGGTTCTTTCTCAGCAATGGTGTGCAGATGCTGTTTGCAAGTCACTCTCTTGCCTCCAAATAGTTTAGATAATGACTCACTAACACAAAGCAGGAGAAAAAGCTTAACTATCTATTTCATATTCAAAACCATCAGTTCCTTGAACAGAAGTGTTGATAAGTTGTCTGCATGTTCGGTTATTTGATGTTGTCCTGAAATGACATCTGTGATGTTCACTAATGGCAAGTGGTATTATAAGCATAAAAAAACAATGGGAGACGCGATTTTGTATTGGGAACATATATTGAAGAACTCAGTTCTTATTTAAGTCAAGTAGTCAAGTTTAATATTAATCAGTTCTGCCGAAACAATTATGTACCTGCCAACACTGTTTGCCCCACTTTGCATGTGCAACACTGAGTGAGTTTGCATTGTCCAGATTCTGTCATCTTCTAGATGACAAAAACATCGGCACTCAAAAAAAGGTGGGGCTAGGTGGGTAGTAAAATTCTTACTCTCCAAGACACAGAAAACTAGCAAGCAGTCCTTTCTTGTTTGTATCTGTTTATTTCTGCAAAACTAATGTATTAATGCAATAATACATTACCAAACATGCAACATCTATCATAGTGCTGTTAGTAACTATTAATTACACCATATTTTAAAAATAAGTGACCTGAGTTCAACTAACAGTAGCTGATACTGTGGCATAATGCTCTTCTCTCAGCAAGAGACACTCATCCAGCAGGGCCTCATGGGTAATCTTACTGGTGTCACGCAGACACCTCCTGCTGCACATCAAGGGCCTTCATTCCGATCACGTCAGGTCTGTGTGTGTATGTGTGCTGAGATGTGGATGAGTCACACGTCCAGCTAAGCAATCAGCCTTGTGAATCACCGACAGTCCCCAGAGAGGAGCGAGTTCAGCAACACAGCATTCCCATCTGCAGTATATCCTTTCCTGTGCACACGTAACACCTCCCTCTGGAGCATCAATACTTAACGCATCTGTGGATGTCAGGTTGACCTTTAACTTTGGTTTCTTTGTCACAAATGAGGAAGAGCGGCGATCTCTCATTTCTTCAGTATGCACTGAACTTTGCTGTTGCAGTGATGCCTCCATCTCACACACTCTTACACAATTTCCTAGGCGTGCAGGGTGGTGCTTACCTGGACAGCCTCTGGGAGGGGCTCCATCAGTTCCACCCCTTCAGCATAGACCTGGATAAGTGCAAGCAAGTCACGTGACCTGACAGCCTCCTGCAGCTCGCTCATCTTAGCGGCAGCGGAGATGCAGGTCTTGCGGGCGAACTTGTGGTCCACGTACTTTGCGTTGATGAATTCCTTCCGTACGGTCCTACAGACATGAATATGATATCACAACATTACACACATAAGGTACTACCATTTCAATTTTAATGTAACAATTTTTCAGGTACAGTGGTTCATGGTGAGCATAACATTTTAGTAACTTAACAAGTGTATGACACACACACACACACACACACACACACACACACATATATATATATATATATATATAAACATATGTTATACATAGGAAACCTGTACACTCACATGTCACTGGATGGAGTGGGCTTGGGACAAGGGAGGTTCCCCTCCATAATTTCATTAAAACTACTGTTTCCTACATTCTTGGCCAGCTGTAGAGAGCACAGAGAATGACTTAAGTATGAAGATAGAGAAAAATATAATAATAATAATAATATAAAAAAAACAAATACCAAGAGTTCTGAGGTTCCCAGCTTGTCAAGCTCCAGCGACTGGATGCGTGAGATGTGAACACCCATTTCCCTGTGGATGCCTGAGCACTCAATACATGTCAGGATGCCCAGGTTAGTGGACAACCACTTAGGATCTGAAAAAAAAAGAAAAAATATGCCATGTTGGAAAGACATGTTTTGCATTATGGGCCCCATCACCACTGACCCTTGTTCATCAGGCAATGCATATCATTTATCTCATTTGTAAGCTGCTTTGGAGAAAAGTAAGTATCCAAATGAATGCAGCCCATGATGGTTGTGTGTTGGTGTGTGTATTGACTAAGTTGCTCTAGACAATTTTTTGACCACCCAACAGATGGATAGTCGCAGAGTGTGCAGATGATGGCTTCACCACGAGGGGTCACTAGTGGGCTGCAGGCAGACACAAGCGCAACTGGGGATCCCCTCCAGGAATGAGAGGTCATTTCGTGCTGGACAGGATGTGTGAACAAGCTCAAGCAGCCGCATGTTGCTGTATGCGATCTTACATGCGTGAGGGCATCCATCTGTGTGTGCACGGCCACGTGAAAGCGTGCCAGCGCCCGTGTGTGTGTAAGAGCACGTGAGTGTGTGAGTGCTGGGCAGCAGGGTGGGGCGGAGGCAAGTTAAATCCTCGCAGATGAGCGAGCAAAAGGCAGCAAAGGAGATAAGAGGATATCTGGGGGTGGGTGAGGAGAGGAGAGATGAACAGAGCTTAATATAGCAACACAACACAGACATACAAGTCAGAACATGCACACGCACACACACACACAGACGTGCAAATCGCACACAGCAGATGGCACAACCACATGAGACTGCTACAGTGGTTCTTCAAGAATGCAGTCTGACGTGGACACGCCAATCCATCCTGCTGCTGGCCATGGAGGATGTGGTGGTGACCAGGTGGTCAACAAACTCTGCTAACAAGCCCACCATTACAAATCCTGCTACTACTGTGTCCCACACTAACAAACCAGACTCAGTGCTAATCCAGGCAGACTGAAGTGGCATCTAATGAAACAGGAAGCTGCTTTGCATAAGATAAATGAACAAATGTAAATGTAAAACCCCATGAGGACTACATCAAGAATATGATTATCATGGCCTCTTCAATAAAGTTAAGTGCTGAGATGAATCTAAATGAACACACACATATATATATGTGGGTGTTATTACAGGAAGTATCACATGAAGAGTGTGAATGTTAGAATTCACCCCTCTCTAGAGAACAGTTCAGCAGGCAATAAGATGCCTCAGGGTCTCTAAATCAAGAAGAAGTGTTGCATAATGATGCATAAACCATCATTACGCCCCTCCCTTGCTGCCTCTGCTTTCTCTGACACACGTCATTTCTGTGCTGACAGGAGGGAAGTGACAAGACTGCCATAGACAGGAATCAAAGGACATGGCCGAATGTGCTGCCCTGGATGCTGACTCATGTTTTCAGGAGGTGCAGAGGATCAAGTTTAACGCACACAGCGCAGAATGCCAACGTTCCCCCTCTGAAGTGGCCCAAAGCACAAGCCGAGGCCTGAACTGGCACTGCAGACCAATCAAAAATGCTAAGAGGATGCCCTTGAGAATGATGGATTGGCTGCTTTTTCAGGTCAAAGGGGAAAGGCACAGAGGTTGCCTGTGAGCATCCTGTTTTTCTGTGAGGAGTTGGACGTTGAGTCAGCAGTATATTTCAGGCGGACAGGATGCAGAGTCACCAAGCACCTCCTGCATGAATTCTGATAAAAAAATAATCACTTTCATTTTTATGGCGCCTTTGTCTGACCCAAGGTCACCTGACAGAAAAAAAATCCATTGAAGTGTAGATTGTGCTTTTTCAAAAACTGTGTGTAACTGGACATGTTCACACAAACTCAGGGTACCTGCAGCCCCGCAGTCACAACACACTTCGTTGCCAGGCATGTGTAGCACGTCTTCTATGATTGCTTTGGTCAGATCCTCCAGGCCATCATCCCCGGCGCTCTGTTCCCCACGGAACGCCATGTTCAGAGCCTCCTCCTTACTGTTGGTCAGCACCGAAATCCATCTGCAAGCAAACACACACACACACACACACAGCCACAAGTGAACACAAGCATTCGTGCATTAATACGCAGACACACATACAAGGAAGCTAAGCAAATGACACAAAAACCATGATCTTGTTCCCTCTCATTCTCTCTATTGCTCACTCATACACACACACACACACACACACACACACCGGGTCCTGCTCATTAAATGCCAGGGTGGGTGTAAGTGTGCGTGAGAGAGAGAGGGGAGGAGAGAATTGTAAAGTGTTGAAGAGAGCTTGATGTACGTTTGTGGTTATGTCTTTTTAACTAAAGAGAGAATGTGGTCTTGGTGACCTGAATATCTCGTCACCATCTTTATGAAACCACAATAAGATGGAGAAGACATTCAACTGCTTCTCACCACAGGAAGAAAAGCACACCAACACAACGCAGTTAGCTACAAAGAAACACTTAAAATTGAGACTTTGGCTAAATGCGTTTGGTTTCCTGTTACAGCTCTTCAGTGATGCCCACAATGCTAATTTCCATTATTAGACAGAATGGGCAAAATGTGCTCTGTGCAACAAATTGCTCATAGTTTAAAAGGCCAGCTCTGTAACTCTGATTTCCACAATGAACTGGGCGAGAATCTCAGTACAGAATTAACAACAGGCACTGTTGTTAAGAGGACAGAATGTTCATTGAATATTCATTGATCTCTTGTCTTTTGTACTATGGGGACATCACAAAAACTGAAAATTAGGATCCAATTAGGTGGTGTGTATTCAGACGTGGACTTAAACTGATTAAATTAATATGATGAGAAGGGCTGTACTGTTGGTGACCAATATTTGCCTACACCGACAAAGAATAAAAACAAGCTATTCTGAGACTGCAGAAAAATAAGAAGGTTCGTCGACTCACTTACATCACAAACTCCTGTTCGTCCTCAGCCTGGAAGTGATATGTGCGATTATCTGTGGAGATACAAATAACATCAGGTGATGTTCTGAGGGGACAATCTGTGCCTTGGGTGCCGGTGATATATACATCTTTAGAGACAACAAATGTTTTCATCTACTTCTCATTTGATGGGCTTGTGTAAAATTATTCTTAGCCTTAGCCAAGATCACATCAAAAACTTTAATTAGCTAAAATTATAGTTTACAATAACGTTACAACAGAGCCAAGCAACTAACTAATAAGGCTTATACACAGTATTAAAGAATATAATATCATTGTAAAATAATAATAACACCTTCTCGTAGGAAGGGTTCAACAGTAAAAACTTGTGTTGAGGACTGTTAGGGCACAACAGTGTCCATATAACCACTGGTGTACAGTTCAGGCCAAAGTTTTGAGAATGACACAAATACTTGTTTTCACAAAGTTTGCTGCTTCCATTTTTATTATGGGTATTTGCATATACTCCTGGATGTTATGAACAGTGATTAGATGAATTGCAAAGTTCCCCTTTGCCATGAAAATGAACTTAATCCCAAAAAAAGTCCACTGCACTTCAGACCGGCCACAAAAGGACCTGCTGAGATCATTTCAGTGATCACTGATTCAGTGATCATTTCATTTCAGTGAAGAAGGCTTCAGGAAGACCAAGAAAGTCATTCTCAAAACCTTTGGCCACAACTGTACCAACTTGACTTACGGGAAATGAGATCAAAGCACTTCCTGTCCTCAGCGCTGGGTTTCACCTGACAGGTGAGCAGGTTGAGCTTCACAGGCTGCCTGTTAGACTGGAAGGAGAGAAAAATAAAACCCAGAGCCTTCAGTCCTTCTATTCATGAGTGTTTAATTTAATTTTATTTAATTTGACACCAGTCAGTGGCTGTCAGTCAAGCTGCAGTCGTTCTCGGCAGGAACGAGTGCAGATTGCTGCACATGCTCTCAGGGCTGTATTTCACCTGTCATACGGAGAGCCCTGTGCACCTCAAACCCGAACCACAAACTCTTACAGTGCAGTGCTGGGACATTTTTATTCCTTTATGAACATGTATTTATCCCCTATAGGTCTCCTGACCGCCTCTGCTCTCACTGGTGATGAGGGGCTACAGCTATGTAGAGAGTTGACGAAAAGAAGCGTGGGTGCACTCCCAAAATAGCATTCAGACTCATGTAAATTGTGTGTGTTGTGTTGCCCTGAACAGAAGGCTCATTGTCAACATGGCTGCATAGGCAATACCGAAACTGAAAAAAACAATTCACCCACACAGCTCCGCCGCTACAGCCAGTGAGAAACTAGAAATGCCGTGTGGGGCATCATACCGCCATGTATTATCTTCTTACATGTGTGCAAAAGATGTCAAATTCCTATTAGTAGCTCTATTCTAATTGTTTTAAAAATCACGCACTACCTATAAATCTATTAATACAACATTTGGGGGCAACATTGGGCTAGAGTTTGGTGAGTTACTTATTAATTGTTTTCTTAACAAATTATAAAACTTTAATTAAGCACTTAGTAGCAAAGAGAAGGGCACAAAGGAGGAAAAGGGATAAAGAGCTAGAGATGCTATCAAGATGTTATTGAGACACTAACAAGCAGTTATCAGATGCAGGGATTAGTGAAAGAGAGATCAAGGAGACAAAATAGGAGAATGAAAGCGAAAGAGTCAGAGAGAGAAAGAAAGGGAAAAAAAGAAAGGGTCACTTGGAGTTCATCCCAGTAGAGAGGCTTAAATCACTGCAAACTCATTTTACAATTATTCACGTCAACATTTTGACAGTCAGGTCTTGACATAACCTTTTCTCTCTCTCTCTCTCTCTCTCTCTCTCTCTCTCTCTCTCTCTCTCTCTCTCTCTCTCTCTATATATATATATATATATATATATATAGATAGATAGATCTCTCTCTCTCTCTCTCTCTCTCTCTCTATATATATATATATATATATATATATAGAGAGAGAGAGAGAGAGAGAGAGAGAGAGAGAGAGAGAGAGAAAAGGGTATGTCAAGACCTGACTGTCAAAATGTTGACGTGAATAATTGTAAAATGAGTTTGCAGTGATTTAAGCCTCTCTACTGGGATGAACTCCAAGTGACCCTTTCTTTTTTTCCCTTTCTTTCTCTCTCTGACTCTTTCGCTTTCATTCTCCTATTTTGTCTCCTTGATCTCTCTTATATATATATATATATATATATATATATATATATATATATATATATATATATATATATATATATAGAGAGAGAGAGAGAGAGAGAGAGAGAGAGAGAGAGAGAGAGAGAGAGAGAGAGAGAGAGAGAGAGAGAGAGAGAGAGAGAGAGAGAGAGAGTGGTGGGCCATTATCGGCGTTAAAAGTGCTGCGTTAACGTGAGACTCTTATCGGGCGATAACAAATTAAGAATATTTTGCATGTGTGTTATTTTGCACCCGTTTTTATGTTCTTTTAATACTGTATATTGCTTTCTGTACAGAATACACTTTGCACAGAAAATCTCTTGGGTGTCAGCTCATCATTTGTGGTTCAAGAAACGAAATCAAAACGTTACACAACGCAGAAGAAAAACCGCTACACTATGATGACTTTCACCTTGATATTTTAGTGCGGATGTATACCTAGCCGAATTGCATTGTAGAGGGTGAGAACGAGTCTTCGAACTGTGAAATTACCACATCAAACGTGACGTGGTAACATGGATGCAGCTATTTAACTGAATAAACAGTTGGTAAACACAAGTACATCTTATTGAACATAATTTATTTTCATCACCAATTATCATAGTAGAACAGCTTTCTCAAGCAGTTTGTGATGCATCTTGGAAACAGGAGATGAGCCCCTGGTCTAATGCACCACCTGGCTTGAGAAACCCATTCTCAAAGACTTACTTTTAGTCATTATTTGGGTAGCACACATATTCTGAATGCCTTCGGCAGAATTCAAATGAGCCATTTTAATCTATATTATCTACATTAATCTAGAACCTAGATTAATTTTGCTTACTCTAGATTAATCTAGAATACCAAGATTGCAGTGAGATTAATCTAGATTAAGAAAATTAATCTATGCCCACCTCTAATATATATAACACACACACACACACACACACACACACATATATATATATATGTAAAAAGAAGCTACAAAATGCACTAATACGGATTTCAGGGCCGCTCACTGTCATAAAATGCAGAACTGACAGCTTCCTCTATGCTGACTCATCATTTTTTCCATCTACTATCACCATGGAAACTGGCAGGGCCAACTTCCTGGTGGACAGGGAGCACATGAGGAAATTGGCATCTGGACATCTTCAGACAAACTATAAATCCCATTTCAGCACTTCGACACAATGCGGTGTATTTTGTCACTGAAAACTTGTTTTACTTACATCTGAATATGGCAAGTGTGTGTGTGTGTGTTGTAAGTGACTAAGAAAGAGTGTGGTGTGTAGTTCAGCTTGTTTCAGTGTGTCCTACTCACCGTGGCATGTGAGATGGTGAGAATCCCACCCTTCACTGAGCATTTCCTCCGTTGCCACACCTTTCGCAGCCTGAAAAATACAAGGGCATATTGTGAGGTTAACATTTGGTCCAACCCCAATGCTTCTCTATATGTGTGTGTGTGTCCTACCCATCACTCTTCTTCAAGAGGTACCCCTTCTTCTCACTCCCAAACTCTTTGTTGCCCTGAAGTTGATGCATGCTGTATCCCCCCTGCTTGCTCTGTGAGTCCTGTCGCACACACAGACACATTTTACAAAAATAAAATAACCCCACCGAGCAAAATATATATCAAAAGCAACATCCTCCATATCCTCCACACACACTACAGTTTTAACAGTATTAACAGGGGTTTCAAAATAAAAACTGTGCTGCAGTGAGCATGCTGTGGACTTACTCTCCTAGACTTCAGTCCAGAACGGCAGCGAAAGATGGACACAGAGGGAAAAGTGTGAAAGGTACAGCCAGCTGACGCTGTGCGTGTTTTTGTGCAAGTTTTGCATCTTAACAGTTTAACACAGTCACAATGCAGCTGTAATGAGTGCAAGCATGCTTTTTTTCACCTGTGTGCCAGTACTGTGGCTATAGAAAGCATACACACTCTTCACATGACTTCACAGTCTTACAGAATTGGAACGATGTTGCACGGAATAGCGGGTAAACATTGCCAAATCAAGGCATGCCACGCTGAAGACTGATGGTAGTGGCCTAGTGGAAAGGATGCTCGTCTACAGACCAGACGACTGAAGAGTAGTGTGGTTGAAACTCCTGCCTGAGCAAGACACCTCAGTGGTACAATTCAGTTTTGATTATGATTAAAGATTGGAAACATTCTTTTTTTTTACATTAAAAATAGCATTTTAACAGGGGTGTGGCTGCTTTTTATATACACTGTGTGTATGTGTGTGTGTGTGTGTGTGTGTGTGTGTGTGTGTGTGTGTGTGTGTGTGTGTGTGTGTAAACACACACCGATTCTGAACTCAAATAAACTCAAGTGACAAATAATATTTAAAACTGCCTTAAACTGACTTAATTACAAGACAATGAGGCTGCGGCAGGGATGAGACAGACATGCCTTGTGCTATTCTCAGCAGGCACCATCTTTTGTGCAACACTATCACAGCTTGTTCTCAGCACTGTGGCTGAGTAGCCATTATAAGGTTTACTGGGTGACACTTTGGCAGAGGGCATCAGTGGTTGCTAATTCACACTGAAAAACAGTCTGGTGCAGCACTGTGTGCTTTGCACTGGACCAATAAGTGGGGTTTGAACCTGGGTCCTCTGGTTCATAAGCGAGTGTGTTACCCACTAGGCTACTACCACCCTAATACTCTACCCTAATATCCTAACTTATACAGTGACTAACACTGACCTTTTGATCAAAATCATTCATACTAAACAAATGCTTCCTTTTTAGTCAGTCATAATTTGTGCTAATTATAATCCAGGGGAATTTAACACATTGTAAAACAAGTGTTCCTAGCATTGGACACAGTGTTCCTTGAAGCACACAGTCCTCTCTGCCTACCTCCTTCTGGTCCAGCTGGAGAGAGGACTTAATCAGGTCCCTCAGGGCAGTGAGCTGTTTCTTCTCCTCATCCTGGGTCTGTTTTATCTGAGGTTAAAAAAATCAAACTCTCCGGGTGACAATCCGAAGTTTAAAACTAAAAACACGCAGATCTAGGCAATTCTAGGCATAGCTTAGCAGAACAGCTCTGTATATGCAATAAATTCTAATACATACATTATAGAGGTCCGCGGCTAATTTCTCTATGTACTGCTTCAGCTTGTCTGCAGTTTTCAGGCCATCTTGAAAGAAACTACAGGAAAATAGAAAAAGAAAGAGATGAGCAGCATCATTAAAAAAAGTAAAGCGATCATTAAACAAAAGAAACTGCAACATTATACCACCTTATCTACTATCTAACTTTTCAAAATTACTATTTAACATTAATTTGAGTTCCCCTGAAATGGCGATATGTATAAAAAGTGTTTTTATCACTTCACCATCAGAGCAGCAGCTCAGACGGTTGGATCTGGAATGTCTCCCCTTGTTGTCATAAGGGGAAAGTTACCTCCCATTTTTTCATGCTTTCTCTGCCCAGAGAATTTTGCACCCCTCCCATAAAACACTATCTTTACCAATTGTCATGGTTTCCAAATATGCAAGTGATTAGATATATAAATGAGCCCAAATGTATTTGTTTTAGTTCCCTTAGTTTCTGTGCCAAACAATGTGGTTGGTGAATGGTGCTGATGACGTCATTTCCATGCATGCACCCTCCCTTCTATAGGCAGCTCTACTCCTCATCCCGCCTCTCTCCTCCTCATTATCATTTAAAGCTACACACACCGAACACACTGGTATGTCTCATTGTGGGACTAGCTCAAAGAGGCTGTAATTCTGTGACACCACAGGACACCTTTAATGTCTTTTTATAATATTAGAGACCCTAATGAAGGAAGTGGTTCATTTATGAGGTAGGTGTTTTCAAAAAGTGGCTGGTGAGCGAACACATTTCTACAATATTTGTTCTATACAAGCGTAACAGTGAAATCCGAAGTGAGAAAATATCAACACTCTGTTTAATTCTCAATGTTGTATACATATGTATTGGACACCGCCAAGCCAAATCACAAACTCTGCTCTGCCGCAACATGAAAAGTCATTAACACACCAGAAACAAACCAGAACCATTAATGATCTATCCGAGAGCTCCAGGGCAAAAAGCGTCCAACACCACACACAACAAGCTTGCTTGCTTATGTATGTATGTAACTAATGGCTTCCTAATGCCCGGCCTGTCAAGGCAGCGCAGGCTGAAACGGTGATGCTGCAACTCTCAAGTGTTGCATCCCTGCACTCCCTTCCCACAGTCCCTTGCTGCTGTCAGGACACATCTGCACAGCGACACTAAATATTTATGGGGATTTAAATATGACTCTGCATCTCAGGGTCCGTGGGGAAAGCGCAACCAGCTACCAGCAAGGAAAGGAACAAGCCGTGCCTCTTAAAAAGTCATTCTGGCCAACATGGTGGTATAGCATCTTCCTTTCATTTGCAAGGTGAGCACCCGAAGCAAATAGGCATTTCCCAAGCCAAGGCAAAAATGACTCCTTCCCAAAAGCAGAGCCACCCAGGCAAGAAGAACAAAAGCGCAGCCGTCATTATCTATTCATATTCCATTCCTGTCCTATTCTACATCACCGTTATCACCAATGACTCATTTCTGCAGTCTTCTGCTCATTAAAATACATTCATTATCTATCCAGGTTTTCACAGACCCAGTTAAAATTCAGTTTTTTTTTTTTATTCAGACCCGGTTAAAACACCTCTCACTGGGGTGCAGAGAATCTGAGACTTAAAAGAGTCTTACTTGCACTGTGCGTGGTAATACTTGATCAGATTCTGGAGAAGGTCCACTCCTTTTTTGGTCTTGATTTCGTTCACCTTGATCAGATACTGCAAATGAAATAGAAAAAAGCAAGTTGTATTTCTGCACTCAACGGTGGAAATACAGTGGGATTGGGTATAGCAAACACATTTGGCTCTGGTTATGTATAAAAGACTTGTTTATAGCATAATTATGAAATCCTGAAAGCATGTGCACACTTTCTGTTTAAAGCAGCACAACTAGGAAGATGATGATGCAGAACATTTTAGATGTAGCAGAACTCAACATAGCATCAGTCCAAACGAGTCCCATCTCCATGGCTGCACAAATGTATGTAGTAATGTCCAGCATGAAGATTAGGGCGAGTAATGAGCATGTGATAGTTCAGTCTATGACTTATTGTGTTAATTAGGATGCCTATGTGTGTGGTCATTGACATGCCTGCATCTTAACAGACCAAAAGTTGATATCTGAGGTAGTGTGTGTGTGTGTGTGTGTGTGTGTGTGTGTGTGTGTGTGTGTGTGTGTGTGTGTGTGTGTGTGTGTGTGGTTAAGATGAGCAGGCTAGCACATGTTTGAAGGCTCATTCCGTACTACTGAAGTGCTTTTGTGTGAAAGAGGTGCAGCTCTTCATTTACAATGAACAATTCAGCCTACTGTGTTTTTAAAACACACACGCACCACATACTGTGGGCCAAGGAGAGAGAGAGTGTGAGAGTGGATGAGGCAGGATACAGGAGCCTCTCTGCCGCAGAGTTATCGTCCATCACGTAGATGATAGTATGACATATTAGAAAGGACCATGTGACAGAAAAGTCCTCCCATCAGTGACTAACTCGGTGTTTAACTCTGTCTGTGTGGTGCTTACATCACTGCAAGTTGACTGTGGCTTCGTGTCACTGGGCAACATGATATTTATTACATAGAAAGCAGGAAAACATGTCAGCAAGGTGTGTGAAAAAGTATTTTAATTTTTAACATGATTGAGTCTTGGTCTCCAAAATTCTTTGTTTCAAATGTAATATCTTTTGCTTACCAGTAATAAATAAACAGGCTAATAAATAAACCGATTTTAATGTGCATAAAAATGTAATGACTACTAAATGAAAGAAAATATATATTTATCAGCCATACACTTTTCTCATTTCTGCCTTTCAGTAAATAGTTTGAAAAGGTGCTATTTCATCAGTATCTGAAAACAGTTACTTCCCCTGTGCGGAAAACTGAAGTAAAAAAAAACAAAAAAAAAAAACAGTTCTACAGGTTCCCCTCTCTGCGCACATTCTTGCTGATTCAAATGCAATGATAAAATAACAAGCGTAGAAAAGTATGCCCCATGCATTCTGGGTCTGTGACAGCTGACCTCACACATCTGGAGCTGGAAGAGCCGCCGCTCCTTCTCCATCTCCTCAGCGATCTCGGCACCGGTGATCTCTGTCCGGATCATTCCATGCTGTTTGGCGTGCTCCCTTTTCTCCTTCTCGATCTTGGTGCTGAAAGAGAATTGGCCATTGTTAACAGTGTCCTTTTTTTCTGAACCTGTCTTCAGTGAGCCGAAGCACCGGTCAGTCTGTCTTTCTCCGCCCTCTACCATCCATGCAGAACTCATCGTGCTGGCATTACATTTGAGAAAACAAACCCAGCATTTGCAGAGGTGATTAACTTCCACTATGCGCTGCTGTAAAAATTTGCCTTTCATAATGCACTGATGAATATGCCTCAGTTGATGATAAGGGAAGGGGGTGGGGGGACAACGTGCACAAAAACTCACAACTTGGCTTCATAGTCTTTCCAGGCCTTGTCAAAGGGTTTCTTCAAATCCTGGAGAAAAACAGGAAAACAAAGTTATCGGCCAGCTGCAGTAGCCAACGCGGCATCCCTGGTGCTAGCGACGCCGACTGGAGTCACATCAAGGACACAGAGCGCGAGACAGCGTCCAGAAAAAACACTGAGCGTTGCAACACACGCCGGCCCTACTCCAGCGGGCTGTTATTTCCAGCGACGGCTGCGGTCTGTCTGCCCTCTTCTTACCATTCCAACATCCTCCAACACCAGCAGCAGGCTGCGAGGCCGCAGTCTATCCCTGCACGTGGTCCCTGTTTAAGGGGCGGCGCCACAGGAAGTGATGTCGCTGCGCTGTTTAAAAAAAAGCGACGGGCGGCGGAGGCGGGGGGAGGGGGGGGGGGAAACGTGGCAGTGATGGGGTAATTACAGAGCCACTGCTGAGCAGAACAGCGGGACGGACAGCAGTGACAGGAGGCAGCTGGGACTCGATCAGCTGCGCCGCCGCGGAGGCCGGGACACACCCCGACCGGCCCGGGATTTATTGGCCGTCGAGCGACGCTTCCCGGCATGCAACTCTTCTCTACAAGAAGAGTCGGGCTACCTACGCTTTCTGGGACTTATCTCATCTCAAGCTTCTTCATATAATGGAACGTATGCTTTTCTTTTGGACAATCAGAAATCTTTCTGTGGCAGTGTTATTATTTCTGAAACCCAGTGGACAAACTTTAAGTACAAAATGGTAGCAGCCTATAAAATTGCTAGGCAGCTCTAACACAGCCTGCTTCTTCATGCTGGACAATTTAAACTCTCTGCTGTCAATGCATCACGCGTGCAAACCACCGACAACGCTCCAAACCACACACAGGCCTGCCATCTGATTTACTATTTTCTATACCTATGTGCAATAAGCAATTTTTCCCAAAGTACCAAATGGCAACACTGAGCAGACGAGCATCCAAACCTGCTGTTCCCCTTCATTTTCTGTGCTTGCAATGTCACTTGTTCACAGTGCTGCCAACACACATCATGAACACACTGTTATACTCATCTCGGAACTACGTACGCTACCAAACCAAACACGCAGATAGATTATCCCCATCATGCTGTGTCTTTTCCAGAAAAATGAATCTTTTTTTTTTGTATATTCATGGCAAACATGAGTGAGACTGTTTTTATTATAGCATTTATGCATTGAGGGTTGTTAACAAGTCGTTTATAGAATTTTATAGAATTTGTGTCTGCATGAAGCCCACAAGCCCTGACCCAGTCCGGGCCCCTCGGCACCACGCCTCCTCTCAGCAGCCCGAGGTCAGGACCTGTTTATTCAGAGCATTCGCTCCAAACACAACAGAGACCACCACAACTCAGCCCCCCCCCTCCCTCCAGCTGACTCCAAAAAAGATTTGCTGGAACGGCTGTGCCATTTTCTTTCGAATTTCCTCCCACTCGTTTTCTGGGCATCTGGGTGGCATTTCAGTGTGTAGTTGAGTATTCGACTCTCACCCCTTTCACACCCTTCAGGTCCCCTTTCAGTAGAGAGTCCAGCGTGAAGATCACATTATGGCTCAGGCTCTGGAGCTGGAGAGAGAGAAAGGGAGAGGAAAACAGCATGAGAGAGAGAGAGGGAGATGGGATAATAAGCCACTTGGCTTTGGCTGTAAATGATGAAACTGGTCTATCTGCAGATGCAACATCAACACATTGCAGCAGAAGCTTTCCTTTTAGTCAGTACAGTCGACCCTGGTCCCCAGGAGAGACAGACATAAAGTCTATTACATTTACGGCATTTATCAGATGCCCTTATAAATCAGTAGTTACAGGGACAGTCCTCCTGGAGCATCTCAGGGTTAAGAGTCTTGCTCAGGAACACAATGGTAGTAAGAGGGGTTTGAACCTGGGTCTTCTGGTTTGTTGGTGAGTGTGTTACCCACTAGACTAATACCACCCTTTCAGTACAGTGTAAATACTTGTTATTCCGTAGTGCTTTTGGAATATTTTGATCCATGCGTGGCTGAATCGGTGGCTGTAGAATCCACAGACTGCATTCCTGTAATAAAGGTCAATGATGTCTGTACAGGTGACATGGAGGACTTAAACTAGGATCGGTGTTTTAATTTGAAGCTTTGATCTGCAGATCTCTCGCACAGCACATCACACCGAAAGGCCGAGTTCATTCATAAAAAGCAGCGCGTCTCAGAGTCAGTGGGCAGCTGCCTGGCAGCCAGTGAGACTGAATGGCTTTTAAAGCTGAATGTCTCTGTGCTAGAGCACCAGTAGAGCATGGTGCCAGGCGCCCCAACCAGCCCCTGAGCTACATTACAGCTCTGGTTTTGGAACGAGGGACCACAGGAGAACTGTCACCAGAACGGAACCCACTTTAAAACAGAGGACATTTAACGTGCACAAAAAATACTGAATGAGGTCCATGCCTGTCTGAGAAGAAAGTTACCATAACAGAGGACATAGTACTGAGAACTGACACCAATTTCCCTTGTAGTTTATAAACAGGGACTTGAACGGAATTTGATCCCATTGATACAGAACGACACTGAATTTAAAAATAAGTATTAGGGGAAAATCTGGAAAACGCTAGCTCACCTCACAGAGCCAACATGATAAAAAAGTGGCCTGTCATCATCCAATAATCTCCGGAAAGAAATAGCTACAGCTTTGGTTGCATCAAAAATGTATCACTTGTCTGTCCAGAAACAGATAGCGGCCCCATAATCAGAAGGTTTCCGGTTTGAATCCCGATCCGCCCAGGTGTAACTGAGGTGCCAATGAGCAAAGCACCGTCCCCACACACTGCTCCCCGGGCACCTGTCATGGCTGCCCACTGCTCACCTAGGGTGATGGTTAAAAGCAGAGGACACGTTTCATTGCGTCAACGTGTTCTGTGCTGCAGGGTTTCGCAATGACAATCACTTCACTTTCACTTATCAGTGTGACGTGTCATGTGCATGTGTCTGTGAATTCACAGGTCTGACATTTTTAAGAGAGAATTCTTTTAGCAAGTTTTTCTTCTTGCGAACTGATAAATGAGAACGTCAGGAGATCACATCATTTTCTCACCATGAGGTCTCTCCCAATCACCACTTGCACAGCAAAGCTGCCCAGTCATCTGCCATCAATACATGAGCTGTGTCATTGTTTTCCAGACACTCAACATCCTTAAATATCCCCATGTAGGCAGAAAAAAATGCCGGCCTCAGGGATCAGTAAACCACAGCGCATTCAAGTCAGCCTCCCAAGATCCTCATCACCACAACGAGCACGAGCCTAATCACACATTCTGTTGACACAGGCGTCATGGGATATGAATCAGGAAAACGCTACAGGGTGTGTATTCACATAGTCACAACCTTGGGGAAATGCACATAAGCATATCCAAGCACATCCACACGTGGCAGACCTTAACCCCTCAAGATGGTTGAGCACATAATTAGTTCACACATACATCCACCGTGTATGTGCTGTACACGTGAAATTCGGTTTTGACCTCACTAAAATCTATTAAAACACGAACCAAAAAAACAATAACAGTCAGCACATTAAAACATAAATGCAAACATGATAGATAAATAAATACATAAAGGCACACACACCTCAACAAACCTAAAAACACTGCTGTTTATTGCTGGCAGCGCTGGCGTTAAGGTTAAGTGCTTCTATCGGATGAGGATCCAGCAACACACCAATAACATTAATCCAGTTAGGACTTAAGAGGCCTGAAAACAGGAGGGAAAAGATGGAGGAGTGAGAAAGACAAAGATGTGGGCAGACAGAGAGACATACAGAGAGACATAGAGAGAGAGAGAGAGAAAGTGGGAGTATAAGTGCTATAGAGCAGAGGAGGAAAAGCAGGAGGGAGTGGGCGCACGAAGAGAACTGAAAGAGAAAACAGCGAGTCAAAAAAAGCACGGCGGTGAGAAAAGTCTGTGAAAGTGAAAGGGAACGACAGCGATGAAGAGGGGCAGACTGAGGGGGATTGAGAGGGATTACAGAGCACAGGCTAAAGAAAAGGGGAGGGCTGAGGATAGAATAAAATGGCAAAACGGAACATGTGCAAAATCCCTCCTCTTTCCTCGCCACTCTGCTGGGAACGGCTGTGGCTTTAGGTGCTGACTGGGTAGCAATGCCAGGGCTCTAGATTTCATATTTGTGACACACATAGGGCATGTTTTTTTTTTCATTTACAGAAGTAACCAGTACTGCTTACTAGGTATTTCTGAAAGTGTTTTAATAAACAAGGTTGACAGGAGGAGCCCATAGCGATGACTGACAGCTCTCAAGCACCCTGGTTCCTCCTGGAACAGGTCACACGTGCAATGTGGCACAAGGTCACCTCTCCCCCGTTGCTTACGTTCAGAATACCTTCAGGTGGACATCACAAAATTCATCTCTGATCATCTCGGAACAATGACTGCTACGCCAAAATTACACTAAGCACACAGAGCATCTCGTCACAACAGCACTGGGCCTTACTAGGTTCTTGAGCAGTGCAGACAGCTCTTTTGTCAAGGTGGAGAACTTGACGAAGGCCGTGCCCAGGTCAGGGTTGTCGCGGCTGATGAAATTGCTGCCGAATTTGTCAAGCGCCTGGGCGTAGTTTTCCTCATTCTGCACATGATCTGTAGACAAAGACCACACTTGTGTTGAATGATTCAAAATGACCAATTATGAACAATTTACAATTGAGTAATAAGAACATTGCTGACTCATGAGAATGCTGACTCAATCGTATTCATTTAGGAGCTATAAATTCTAATCTAACTTCACATACATGTTCGGAAATTAACTCAATGAAGCAGCTTTACAAATATAGAACAGAGTTAACAGCAGAACAGCATGTTTTCCCTGATGATCAATGGTGATGAATTGCATTCATTTACAAACACAATATGCAGCATTGATGAGCATCCCCACTGTGCGAGGCGTGATTAAAACACGACCCCAAAATCGAAATGGCTTTATACAGTGTTGACTCACATTTGCTTGCACCATCAACCTTAATTTCAATTAAAGCCAAACTGATTACCACATCAACAGTGAGTCTGATTGTAATTGCATATGAATTT
Source organism: Denticeps clupeoides (assembly GCF_900700375.1). Lineage (NCBI taxonomy): Eukaryota > Metazoa > Chordata > Actinopteri > Clupeiformes > Denticipitidae > Denticeps > Denticeps clupeoides. The sequence goes on along the minus strand of NC_041708.1, from coordinate 29,238,073 downwards.
CCCATCATCGTACTCAACCTCATCCAGCGCATGATGCTCCTATTGTTTCTGAGTCTGTTTTAACGTGATCAACGCATTTTCCCCTCCACTGCGGCAATGCAGCACTGCTCACTGGATCACAAACAGGAGCTGAGAGAGCCCTGAGTGTGTGTGCATCTGTGTGTGGGAGGTAGAGGAGGTTTGGTGTGGAGCCAGTTTGTTTAGGGAAAATAAAACATTCTTATGCCCCCTGTAATCCGCTTCCATTCGTTTTTAATGAGTTTGGCTCTCCATTGCACAAAACACAAGTGTGTGCTTTTTCATAATTAAGGTGCTAGAACTGATTGCATAACAAGTGTGTGTTGGCGTATGTGGGTGGGTGGGTGAGAGAGTTGCACTAGCTCACAGTGAAGTTAAGCTGGGAGAGAACGTGACCGATAGCTGACCTATTTTCATACAGGGAGCTTGATCTGTACAGAACTGATCGACGGTAACATCTGTGCAGGGAATTGTGGGATTTCGTAGAACCCACATTTGAATTTCGGTCAGGTTCCTTAAACGGAAAGCCATGTGTCGTCCAGCCAGAGAACAGACATAAAGCCAGATCTTGACCTACCTTGACCAGAGTTGTAAATGGCTTTGACTGACTTCTTCACCTTCTGCAGTGAAGTCCTGTCCTGGTCCAGAGCCTGTAGATGAGAAAGGAGGACAAATCAGCATTGGTAAGAAGAGATAAAAAAAGTACATTTAAGTCAAAGTGGGGGAAAATCACAAATAAGGTCAAAACGTCATTAAGTTTCCATTAAAATGTTGTGAAGCCTGGTTCAAAAGCTTCAGAACGTGACAGAAGAATGCACTTAAAAATTACATCACAATAATGCCCAGCTTTTTCCATCATCATGTATCCCTTCATCCTTCCACCAATCCAACCCTCATCTAAACCCAGTGAGGGGCCTATCCCAGCGATTACAAAGATCCCCCTGCTTCCCCGAAGAGGACACATGAACACACCAGGGCCTCTCCACAGATACCATACATGTCACCTTATCTACCACACTGTATGAAACACTGCTCCACTAAAATATGCATCAATTTCGACCATGGACCATAAAAACCCAAGACATTAAAGGACCCCATGACATAAACATTACCTTTGTGAGATAATTTGTGAGATAGTTCCCCCGGCCTGTCTATGGTCCTGCAATAGCTAGAAATGGCGATATGTATAATGAGTGCTTTGACCATTCTGCTTCGCCGTTCAGATCTGAAATTTGTCCCCATATGTCATCATAAGGGGAAAGGTTACCTCCCCTTTCTCATGTTTTGCTCGCCCAGAGATTTTGCCACCCCTACCCCAAAAAAGTAGCTCCACCGACTCTCATGGCTCACAAACATGCGAAGCATTGCAGTTGCTCTGTGACTGGATGTAAAAATGAGCCTGTTTCGTCAGGCGAGACTCTGAAGAACCAGTGGGTTCATTCATTTTTTTCTGAAAAAACTCTGACACAACTTCCTGTCTGTACCAAACATTGTGGTTGGTGAACGGTGTTGATGACGTCATTTCCATGAACGCCCCTCAACTTCTATGGGCCTCTCTCACCCTCGTCCCGCCTCTCTACTGCTCATTAGCATTTAAAGCTACAGACACCGAAACGGAGCGTCCTGCGGAAAAAACTCATTGTGGGACTGGATCAATGTGGCTGTAATTCTGCACCAAGGATGAATTTTGCAGTCGTAGGGGAGCACTAAGACCGATATAAAAGCAAAAAAATATGTCATGGGACATGTAAATAAAAACGTTTTTACTAAAATATTGATTTATTGTCCCACATATGGTCAACGGCCACGGGGAGAACCAGTGGATCTGGGCAGTCACCACACAGGCCTGGAATCCTCCAGTAAATGTGGGTCAAAGGCAACGTTAACAGCCGAAACAACTCAAACATGCGCAGCAGGGTGCCGTGGCTGTGCCACTGTATGTAAACAGCAACAGCAGAGGTGCCCACATCTGTGAGGAGAGAGAGGGCCTGAGGGACGAGGGCGAGCAGCAGAGCCATACGCAACCCACACGCCCAGCCCATCCCAACCAATTGCAAGGAGGACGAGACCCTCAAGGACCGCAGCTGCGTCTCTGAATCACCATCCAGCTCTCGTTTTCAGCCTCCCCACACACACACACACACACAAAGACACACACACACACACACACCACACCGCCTCAGCTTTTGGGAGACAAGAGAAGCGAGTTCAAGTGCTTCATAATGGCAATCGGCATGAAGACTAAAGCGGCCTTTGCTGCATGCACTTCTCCAAGGACGACCACGTCACATCACCGGGCCAGTGAAGAATGGCCGAGATATGCTTTCGCAGCATAATGGCATCCAATTAGTCACGATAATTCATATTGCTAAATAAAATGTTAGAAAAAAACACCATTTGCAGATGTTTATGTATTCGCCGGAGACAGATCACTAGACGAACGCGGTAAGTAGATACACAAATTGCATTTTAAAATATACCGAGGACGAACTAAATAAATAAATATTCCACCAGTGTCTTGAGAGGCAGAGAGGGACCATCAACCTTATTTACCAAGCACGTTTCTCTGATTATAATCTCGCTTTAAAGTGCAGCAGAATTAAAGCCAGATGTTTGTTTATTGAGCGAACGGCAGGAGCGCCAGGGCCTTTTCTGGAGCCCGATCCAATCCATTTGGCTGAAAGAACTCTTACGTCACCATCACAACACAAGACCCAGCTGCGAGGGCCATCTGTAGAGCATGATGGGTAAATATGGAGAGCAGGTGAGGGCGTGCTTTATGCAGACAAAAGGGCAATTACCACACACATTATGAGCTTCAAGACCTCCAGAGTGAGGACATCTTGACCCATTTTGCACTGAGAACACACGGACAGCAACACAAAACACCTGTGATGGGACTGGTGGTGTCACGCCCACGATGATGGAGAAGCAGCAGAGCTCCACAAACTGTCCCAAATAACAGCGAATGTATCATGAACACACCGATGGAGGCAAAAACACAGAGATGTTCAAACTATAATAATAGTCCTGCACTCAATCTTCACAGGCATAACTGTGACTGGTCCACCACCATCAAATGGTTTATCAAATAACTCAGCAACCCTCCTCTGGTTGTAAAAACCTGAAAAACTGCCAAGGGTGATCATGGGGACGACAACCTCCAACATGAATAAATGATATACGGCTCCATCATTCCAGAAGTGTGAGGGCCTCAAACAGTGGGCCAATTAAAATTCACAACGTAATTAAGCAGGCTAACATTTCCCCTGGAACTTTTTTTTTTTTTTTTTGCCAATTACAGCAACGGCAGCCCGGACCCCAAGGGCTTCATCTACCCAGACCTGCACCTCTTTGATCTCCTGTTCTCACCGCATTCTGGAAAATGTGGGCACAGTACTAAAGCTACTAGATAAGCCGAGTGTTCTTCATGTGCATCCCATATGGGAAGGCGTGAGCGAGAAGCCATGATTGTAGGTGAAGCTGTCAGGGGCAGGCAATGGATCGATACAGGATTAGACTGCGGTATAGAGATATCATTGATATCATGGGGGACATTCTGTGTTTTTCTAGTCAATTGCGATACCTTTTAGTTTACTAAGCATTATTATTTGTGTAGATGTTTGTATCTATGCAATGCAAACAACACTGTGCAAGATATTTAATATAATAAAGATATCCTGTAACCCCGATCAAGCTTTACAAATTCACAACAGGCACTTGTCAAGATTGAAGAATAGCAGGAAAACATTCTAACACAGTTCCTGCAATTACATCCATGAACAGGAACCCAATAAATGTGCCAGATATGAAACATTCAATATTCTCGCTGCAGAACTGTTAAATCTTTCAGGGTCCCTAAAGAACCAAAATGTGGCTTTCCATCTCAGCACGCGTTGTTTATGATGTTGCCGCCTCAGAGCGCTCTGAAATTCTCTGCGTTTATCTTTTAAGCCACTCCTCTGTTTACTTCCATACTCACAAAACCACCAAAATGTCTCAGATGCAGCGATCACGCAAATTATATTCTATGCGATCACAGAAGAGGGAAAATCATTGGTTGGTTCGGCGCTTTTAGCCGAAAACATCATTTAAAATCCACTCGGACCACAAGAGCTACATTTCACTAAGAGCACCCTTAGGGCCCCGTCTGAATTGCTTACACGCCACCTTAAACACGAGGGCACTCCAGGACGGCAGTATTTCTCCCAGGACCCAGCACATCTATGAATTCTTTTCAAAAGATCTCTCATTTCCCCTCTCTGTTCGAAGTGCAACATCAGTAAAGGTCAAGGACAGACATCGTCTGCAATAAAAAGCATAAAAACGATTTGTGAAAGATGCACGTTCATTTTACACTTTTTTTTTTTTCATTTTCTTTGTACACGTGGGGATTCTCTATTTTTGTCAGTAGACATAACTGCCACCACCCCACCAGAGATGCGAATGCTAACTGTGTACGGTGATTAAAAAGATGCGTGTTTGATATGAGTGCTCGTCTTTCTGAAGCAGCTAGTGATGGCTGCTTTTCCAGGCAACCATCCCTCCCTCCCATATCACCACCGGATTTATTGCAAACGGTGTTCATCTTCACTTCCGATTTCTCAACCCCAACTGAATTCTGCTTGACTGACGAAATGGCAAGAATGTGTCAGACTGTGGGCACGTTAATCAATTGACCCCCATCGGCATGCGGTGATGGGTTGAAGTTGACAATACACTGCCGTGCTTTCCTGTCTGTCTGCAGCCTTATCCTCCTGGACAGGCCGGGCATTTTCCCTCTCACAGGAAACAGGAAGCAAAAGACATGTCACTGAGGCACAACGGGGCACATTCTTTCTAGAAGTCCGACCAAAAAAAAAGGTCTTCACTTCCTTTATTTAGGCCCCTTTATCAGACCCCTTAACCAATGAATACATGGAATCTATGTTCTGTGTTTTTTCTCTAGAAAGCTCAAGAGGGATGACAGATGTTTTCCTAACAGAGCCTGAATATTGCTGTTGATAAAGGATTTTTTTAAAAATGACTCCTTTAATGTTGGAGTGCCAACAAACACATTTAACAAATGTGCATAGATGATAAGACACTTAAAATGTCATTAAACCTGAGCATTTGAGCAAAATATATATAATACTCCACAGCCCATCAGATTGCTAGAGACACGGCAGAGGTTGCCATGGTGACACAGTTTTTCTGGCTGGATGCGTTGTCATTCATAGGAGCAGCGGTGTCCAAATGCAGGATCTCATGGGCAGCTCCTGTTATCCCCTCTCCCTTTTGCCTTGTAATTTCTGCTGGGTGTTGCCTGTCTCAGTTCCCCTCTGTGCAGAAGGTCAGTGAAGACCACTGGACGTTTTCAATGATACTACCAGTACTGAAAAAGTGTTGTTCTAAATTAATACACCCACCCACATCACACACAGCTAAACCCAGACCCTATCACTGCTGGAATCAACATGAAACAGCGCTGCCCACCCACACACACATGCTCAAAAGCACTGAAGAAACAATGTCTGCATTGGTTTGCTTCCTCTCTGATCTACTGATCTAACATAAAACAATGCCCACTCACCATGATTGGACTGCTTATGGCTGCACATTACTTTCTTCCAGATTCTGTTAAATCAACAAGACCAAGAAAAAGCACAACCCGCAGTTCGTTCACTGATAGCTATATACTGTTTGCATGGAGGTCTGGATGAGTGTGAGATGAAGCCACAAAGAATCAGTTTAATGGTTTCCCTCTAACTTGACACAAGCAAGAAGGAAGCTAGGACCTGTATGTTTGAACCAGCTGCACCTAGGAACACACAATCTGGGAATCTTTTTTCATATATACAGTGCATCCGGAAAGTATTCACAGCGCATCACCTTTTCCCACGTGTTAGAACGTTATGTTACAGTCTTATTCCAAAATGGACTAAATGCATTTTTTTTTTTCATTTTTTTGCTAATTTATTTTTAAAAAAAACTTTGTCAAAAGTCAGCCTCAGGACTTTTGGAACATGATTCCATAAGCTTGGCACACCTATGCTTGGCCAGTTTGGCCAATTCCTCTTGGCAGCACCTCTCAAATTCCATCAGGTTGGATGGGAAGCCTCAGTCCACAGCCATTTTAAGTTCTCTCCAGAGATGTTCAATCAGATTCAAGTCTGGAATCTGGCTGTGCCACTCAAGGACAAGTTCTCCTGAAGCCACTCCTTTGATATCTTGGCTGTGTCCTTAGCATCGTTGTCCTGCTAAAAGATTAACTGCAGCCCCAGTCAAGAGAGTTCAAGAGAGGTCTGGAGCAGGTTTACATCCAGGATGTCTTCTTTCCCTCAATCCAGACTAGTCTCCCAGTTCCTGCAGCTGAAAAACAACAGCATGATGCTGCCACCACCATGCTCCACTGTAGGGATGGTTGCCATGGTGATACTGGTGATGAGCAATGCCTGGTCTCCTCCAAACGTGATGCCTGTCATTCATACCAAAGAGTTCAATCTTTTTCTCATCACACCAGAGAATTCTCTACCATACAGGCCTGATTGGTGGACTGCTTCAGAGCTGGTTGTCGTTCTAGAAGGTTCTCCTCTGTCCACATAGGACCTCTGGAGCTCGGAGAGAGAGAGTCAATCTTGGTCACCTCCTTGTCTTAGGCCCTTCTTCCCCGATTGCTTATATTATGTGGCCGGCCAGCTCTAGGAAGGTTTCCCTGGTGGTTTTGAACTTCTTCTACTTATGGATGATGGAGGCCACTATGCCCATCAACATTTTTCATGTTGTTATTATGGGGTGTTGTGTGTAGAATTCTGAAGAAGAAAAAAATGTAATCTACTTTGGAATAAGGCTTTAACATAACATAATGTGGAAAAATGTATGCACTGTGAATACTGCACTGTATGAAAGTGGTTTCCAAAATCCACTGTTAGGTAGCAAGGCCCAGAAAAGGTACTTCTGCTAGATCAAAACTGCTCAAAAACTCCTCACAGTCACTGAGCTAATGAAGCAGACTTCTGCAGTCTTCAAAGGTCCCACCAGGACGTCCAGCAGATTGCCTGAGCCAACAGGTTCTTCCACCCTGACTGTCTCAGCAGAGCCTCCTACCGATCCTTCCACAGTCTCCATGAGCCAGCTCCAAGCCTGGCACTCTTCTGATATTCCCTTCATCATAAAATGAACCTTCTGTATCACCTAAACTCTGAGGGCTCTTTTCCGACCACAAAAACTGCAAGAAAGTGCTGACATAGACAGACATAGAGCACCAAGTGCAAAATCAGGCAAAAAAAAGGCTGAGAAATATGAATGGACAACAGCCTAGGGATGTTCTCTGGATCCATGGCCTAGATATGACTTACTTTATATATTTCTTTCGAATTTTAAAAGGAACATGGGAAAATTTCAACTTCCATCATGGGACATTTCAATTGGTTAGGTATTCATAAGCAATTTGTTCAGTAAATGCACATAAACATTTTTTACAGCGGGATTTCACATTTTGGGGCCTACTGCTCATACGCACACTGTTATATGGTGGGTTCTTAATGTTTTTCCAGGGAATATTTTTTTAAAGCCCCCCCTGCTGCGACAGACATACACATGTGTGTTCGCTTCCAAGCACCACTGGAATTTATTTTGAACAAGGTAACTCTGCAACTTCTCACCCCCACGCAACTTGGGTGTCACTGCTTTAATATTTGCTTCAATGCAAGGTCAGTACAGGTGTGGACCTGCCTCATTTACACAGATGAGGTTTGTTAGAATTAATGTATCTGTACAACAAGACATAACCGTGTATGATCCTGAGATGGCAAGTCTTTCCTCAGGGCAGGAAAGGAAGGCCACATGTTTTCATTAGCAGGAACGTGAATGACACCATCACTGTCTGTGTCCCAGGGCGGTAAAGAAGCCAGACTTTCAGACAGCACATCCAGGCAACGTGAGGAAGGGATTCTCTGACGGACAGCGACATCAGGCATGACTGAGCGAGTTTTAGCCCCTCAGATCTCCTGTCTAGTTTCTGATGGGTGGCTGTACCTCGTTCTGACAGCGGCTCCATTCATCCTCGGAGGACCAGGATACTCATTCATATTTTCAGTTCTGTTCCAAAGCGCGTGCCTCAGAGAAGTTTCAGTGAAAAAAACAATGTGAGCCAACATGCAACTACGATCAACTGAGATGATAAAATCTGGTAGATGCGTTGAATGTGTCTGTGTATTTTATTATAAAAAAGAAAGGACGGCCAATCTCTCTCTGTAATAAATTAGTAGCATGCACATCCTTCCTTGCAACACACAGGAAGCAAGGGAAGTCTGAAAACAAATGTATCTTGATGTATTACGCAGGCACGCTCTTGCACACCAAGCTTTTCAGCCTAATGGCATCTGGCATTTAACTGAACTAAACGTCCGTCAAACATGGCATATCCAGAAATAATGGACTATATCTAGGTTTTTCGAGAAACAGGAACAACAGTATACAGACCTGTTTAGCATTTAAAGGGCAGCTGCTGCAGTCTGAACATTCACAGCATTCAAGTAAATGATACAGACAGCACCAGTAAATGGGAACTTGCCTACACTGTGTTACCAAACCTGTATAGCCCCAGTACCATTGAAATGCAACTTCTGTTTTTTCCCTTCAACAACAAAAACTGACTTTTTATTGTTTGACATTAGTATTAAAATGGCCAGGGTTGCCTTGTGGTATCTGGAACTGAGACATTAGCTGCAGGCCCTTTAAATCCTGCATTGATTGCAGCATTGGACATCCTGCTCAACAGATGATCGATTGAACCAAATCTGTGGAATCTGCAGACTAAGCCAGTGCCTTACACTATTTTTCATGTTCATCAAATAATTCTTGAGCAACCTCTGCAGTGATAAAAATGCACTGAACTGAAAAGTGAAAGTGAAGTGATTGTCATTGTGATACGCTACAGCACATCACACGGTGCACACAATGTGACCTCTGCTTTTTACCCTTCATCCTTAGTGAGCAGTGGGCAGCCATGAAAGGCACCCGGGGAGCAGTGTGTGGGGACGTGGGGCCGCTGCCTTAACCGCTAGGCCACCACTGCCCCTAAAAGCCATGAATGAGTGTACATGGTCTACAACAATGTTTAATGTGAATGCAATGCCCAGCCTGGGTTGTCTTCTTCCCATAGTGCACAGTACTCAATTCTGTCTCACACGAAACACATGAATTTAAAAAGAAAACGTGTCTCAGACCAAGTCATGCTCTTTGGTGGCCTAGCGGTTACGGAAGCGGCCCTGTAATCAGAAGGTTGCCGATTCGAATCCCGATCCGCCAAGGTGCCACTGAGGTGCCAATGAGCAAAGCACCGTCCCCACACTCTGCTCCCCGGGCGCTGCCCACTGCTCACTCAGCATGATGGGTTAAATGCAGAGGACAAATTTCTACTGTGTGCACCGTGTGCTGTGCTGCTGTGTGACAATCATTTCACTTCACTGCTCCGTGGTCCATTTGAAAATTTGGAATTTTCAGACATTTGTCCAACTGGCTCTTGGTTTTTGGCCAGACAGGCTAGCCTTTGCTCCCACACATCGGTGAGTACTGGGCACCCAGTTCACGGCTATCCTTCCTTGGACCACTTTTAACATGGCCACCTCAGCCTCAAACCACAAACCCACCAAGGTCATAAATCTCAGCCAGTGCACTGTGATGTCCAAGGAGGAAAAGAAGTGCCACTTTTGACCTTTCATTCCTGCCACCAGTCCAAATGCCAGCAAGACGCTTGGAATGTCCGCAAAGCCTAAATCTCATTCCAGCATTTTACAGCATTCCTTGATAGCATTTTCTCGGACAGGATTCCAATTTTGTGTTTTACGACATTCAGTATGCCTGCACAGGAATGTGGGCTGTGCTCCTTACAGAAGATGTAGTAGTAAAAGAATGAATGTAGTAAAAATAAAGCAACAGGAGGAGAGGACACTGTAACGTGACTTCAGGTCAGGCTTGTCACGATACTGAAATTTCCAACTCGATACCAATACTAATGATTGATGATAGTAGATGATAGAGGAAAAAACAAATGCAGGAATTCTCAACTGACTTCCATCCTGGAACCTCGGGTTGCGTTTAGAGGCCAAAATGAACTTCTGACATTACACAGGTTATAAGCAGTGCTTTACCATAACGTCATCGCTCATATGCTCCATTTCTTTTGTTTTGACCTGATCGGTTTGCACCAGACTTTCGTGAAAAGATGAGCTGAATTCACATTAGCGTTCGGTGGACTTGACTTGGGCTCTTCTGACCGGGCATTCAGGGAAGAGGCTAAATCCAGTAGCCTGCTGACACAGACAGAGCCCTGAGGCTAACATCATCATCATCCTCCCCCCACCACCCATAGAGCGGAGAGCTAACAGCAGCCGACACTGTTTACGCCCTGAGCCCGGACAACAAGACCCAGAGAGCAGCCACCACAATGCCCTGCCCCCTGCATGGAGAGAAGCTCTTGCACAATAAAAACAACAAATTCATTCACCCATTTCCTCTGTAACAAGACTTTCAAAAAGGCAACAATGGTCCCCTTTCTGGTATGACTTACTTGATTTTGACATTATGTGTTGTTATTAACCATTCAGATTCTTCTGTCCTTCAAAACCATTCACCCCCCCATTTCAAATATATATAGTCATGCACTAGTGGCAGTTCAGTTCAACTGCAAAGACAGAAATTTTGCCAGCGTAACATTCTGGAGATCCACACATGGGAATGTTAACTGAATATTAACCGTAAAAAAAGGTGATCTCTCACTTCCTTGGTGCTTATATATTTGTTTGTTTGTTTGTTTTTAACGCGAGTTTCACTTTTTGGGATAAAACCATCATCTTATCACTACGTTCAGTAGGGCGAGAGGTCCAAACAACAGGACAACACAATGTCTTAAGATGCAATGACCCTGTTTAAATCAGAAGAGATTACGGCTCCATCGCAGCATGGGATGAACTTCTTGTTTTGTTTGTTTGTTGTTGGTCTGTGCACCGCCTGGGCCGCGGGTCGGACAGCTCACAGCTGTCCCCTCTTCCTGCACAGCTGCCGGCGCTACATCACCATGCAGAGCTATTAGCAGATTTCGGAGGGGGGCGGATTAGCCCCAGCCAGCAGGATTAACTCCGGCAGCCAGACTCCCACTCCCTGATCACCGCAGTCAGTCCGACACCCTGTCCTCCCCGACTGGCATAATGGGGGGAGGGGTGACCATCAAACATCTGTTTATTCTCGCATTAATAGTGGGTTTATACTTCAATGCAAAAACGTTATAAATGTTCACTTTATTTATCCAAGCAAACACTATTCATTTATATTGGGGCTGTGTTGGCCTAGCAGGTAAAGAAGCGGACCTGGAATCTGAAGGTCGCCGGTTCAAATCCCGAATTGCCAAGGTGCCACTGAGGTGGGTTAAAAGCAGAAGGCACATTTTGTTGTGTGCACCAAGTGCCGTGCTCGTTGTGTATCACAATGGATCATGGGATTGCAGTTTAACAGGCATTGTGTCTTCTTCTGTGTCACTACAGGATGTCACTATAGCACCAGCACCTTTACAACTGCCCATTGCACCAATGGGCAATATAGCGGTCACACATTTCCTTAATGTTACTGTTCTATTCAAAAGTGAAGTCCTGTGAAGTCCCAGTGCGATGTATAACTCGACTAAAGTAAATCATTTACATTACATTTACATTTACAGCATTTATCAGACGCCCTTATCCAGAGCGACTTACAATCAGTAGTTGCAGGGACAGTCCCCCTGGAGCAACTTAGGGTTAAGTGTCTTGCTCAGGGACACAATGGTAGTAAGTGGGATTCGAACCCGGGTCTTCTGGTTCATAGGCAAGTGTGTTACCCACTAGGCTACTACCACCCTCACACAAGTACGGGCTGATAGCTCCGCCCCACCACACAACACACTATTCACATCTGTTACAAACTGCAGCAAAACAGAAACTGTCTATCGAAAATGCTTCTGAACAGACCTACCGTGGCACTTCAGATAAAACATACTTAATAAAGTATGTAGCACCCAGAAAAAAAAAAATCCATATATTATTAGCCTTAACTTACTGACTAAACAGAATTATGATGTGACGGTGTACATGTTTTGTGGTGTTAATTGTTAAATAGAAAATTGTAAAATAATGACAGTGGTAGATATGTATATTGCAATTCTGTCTTCTGGAAAAGAGGCACGAACTGCAATTTTGACCTCAGTTCACAGATCGTTATACAAATCATTTATGGTGGCAAAAGACAAGGGCATCCTCTGAACAGACATTGTCTGTGTTACCAAGAGATCATTATAGACCCATCTGTATCAAAAATACGTTGCAAAATTAAAACATGTATACACTGAGCGGGTTCATGAATTATCCATGGGGCAGCTTCTTTTTTTTTTGATGGAGTTTGTGATTCAGAGAGCCCTGTTTGCTCCCTCCACTCTTTACAGGCACATTAGTCAGGGTGTGTGTGTGTGTGTGTGTGTGTGTGCGCGCATACAACTTCTTGCCAAGTGTAACTACATCCCCATTAAATGTGACAGGGTATCCGGGAGGTTCAGTTACGTGAACCTGCCGAAGATTCAATCGGTGAAAAGAGCAAATATATAAGAAGTGAAACACATGCTGGCTTTCATTCAGAAATGCAATTTCTCAGGCCTGCAGATGTCAGCCGAGAGGGAAAACGATCCGGTGGGTTACGAAACACAGAGATCTAAGGTTATTGTCATTCCTCAAAACCCTGGATTATTCACCAGTATTTTAAACAAAACCAGGGGCTTAGCTGTTTTAAAGCAGCCAGGAGTGATGCTCAGCCTCTGGATGTTATCAAAAATGGTGGCCCATTTGACCCAGCTGTTGCACCTTCCCTCTGCCGTGAGCAAAATGTGGTTAGGTAAGAGGCTGAAAATAGCCCCACTGTTGCTTCATCATCCGGGGGACCGCATGTTGTCAGACCCACGGTGTGGGTGGAGGGAGAGAGAGGGAGAAGAAGGGGAAAAAATAGGACAGCAGAGAAACAGAGGGTTTGTCTCAGGGACTCTCAATAATTCAGCTGATGCACATGACGTCTGAGAGTCAAGTAACTTCTGCGCTGTCCTATGCCTTGGGACAAAGTCGGTATTCATTAACGGCAGGTCACTCGACATGCTTACATGATGTCGAGCTTAAGCGCAGTTGGACTAATACGGGCGTGCTATAAACATTTTTTTAAAAGTTGGGTAAAATTTAGGGCAACGGCTGCAAAGCTTTTCTCTCAACTTCACTCCTACGCCACGACTACATGGGTGTGAAGTTGAGGGAACTTAAAAAAAATGCTTTGCAGCAATTTGTCTTAATTTTTAAGTTTTCACAACATTTTTGACAGTGCAGGTAATGCAATTCAGAGGTAAGCAACTCCTGCATGTGTATGTGTTGCAATTTGGTCCAGACAGTGCAACCATTAGGCTTTCTGTGAATTCACAACAATCGTTAATATACATCCTAATTCTGATTATTTCTGCAGGGTTTCTGCACTAGTTCGCCATTAAGAGAGAATCAACCAAATTTCTTCATCCATGTTACCTAAATGTATTTTATTACACTGTTATGACTTAAAACTGACAATAAAGTCACTACACAAGAGGCATGCACTGTTCTGGTAGTGTTTGAGATGGATAGTAGTATACTATGGTGTTATTTAGGAGTAGAGGAAGTGAAAAAAGTCTTACATTAAAATTGTCACTGTATAACAAACGTTATTGAATGTAGTCATTTTAGTAAATCTATTTATTTTACAACCGAACTAAAAGGAAAATCACTGCTGCTGTTTTATTCCCAGACGCACGTCACCTCTGCTGAAAGCAGAAGAATGCGGACTTTTCTGTTGCCGCTGTGAAATGACCCCCTCACAATGATTCCTGAGTTCTCCTTTATTTACTGATCATGGGGGCTGCTCATCTCCTGTCAGTCTGGCTGCGACAGTGGAGCCCAGGCACGCTGAGCGCGTACACGCCGCTGACAAAGAGGCCGGGGAGTTTGTTGAGTTCCATCGTTTCCCCGGTGACAGCCTGGATCGAGCCGTTAAAAAAAAAAATTTGAAAACTTCTGACGAATACAGCCATCTGTGGGCCATTGAGTCACAAGCTGAATGCCGCCACACTTCATGGCAGAAGAAACCGTGCAGAAAGTTGACATGGAATACTTTCAAGTCAAATGCATAAACAGGTTTACAGGGTCTAAGATATTAATACAAATGTTTTTTTTTTTTTTTTTTAATTTGATACCAATTAGCACTGGTAACAATACTTAAATTCCAGTTTTGCATCTGCAATGACTGTTTTTTTACTTTGGGCCAAAAACATTAAAATATGATTCTTCCATTTATGTATGTATTCATTATCAACATATTTATTGATTCATTTCTTTATGAAGCATATGGTGTTCTGACTTTTTAAATATTAAAAAAATATTCTGTATTATAAAATTTTTGTGTTCATTTTTCCTCCCCCTGTAGTATTTGAGTATCGAGTACCATGCTTAGTATCATTATCGAGTTTGAAATGTCATTATCGTGACACGCCTAAAGTACGCATACATACACATGTAAACATTACTACATAAGCAAGAGAAGAATGTCACCAATAATTAATAAAAGTATAACTCAATATATACCAAGAACTGTATACTAGGACTGTAACAACGAATCGATTGAATCGATAAAAATCGATTACTAAAAGAGTTGGCAACGAATTTCCTAATCGATGCGTTGTGTCGCGCGACGCGGAGACGTTTGATTATTTTAAAAAAAACTTTATTTGAGCGCGGAGCGGAAGAAACACACTCGGTTTCTCTCGCGCACAGATGCTAGCAGAGTTTGGCGCCTCATAGACAGCACAGAGCAAAAATAAAAAAAAACAAAACGCGCGGAGGTAGAGGACAGATACATGGCGGAGGCAGAGAAATCTGCGCAAAAATATGCAAAAGCGACATGGCACGGCACGGGAGCACCACGGCAATGATCCAGCACCTGAAACGCAAACATGTTGGAGTGTTTGAGGAGGAAGAAGGGAGTTCAGCAGCAGGGTAAGTCGCTACAGAATCCTACTTTTGTTCCGTTTTGAAGTGAGGAACGTAATGTCCCTGGTGCTGGTGAGAACTAGACGGGGACTTACAGCGCCACCTACAGGTGTGGAGGGGGGATGAAACAGCGTTCGGACTGTTCTCTGCGTCTCCGCGTGGACGACTCGCCTATTGTGTCCCTGAGCAAGACACTTAACCCTAAGTTGCTCCAGGGGGACTGTCCCTGTAACTACTGATTGTAAGTCGCTGTGGATAAGGGCATCTGATAAATGCTGTAAATGTAAAATGTAAATGTTTACCCGTCATCCAGCTTGACAAGCATGACAAGTTAGCGTTAGCGCGTTATTAACAGTAGTAAAGCAGGGGTGCTATAGTTACTTTGCATTAAAAGACTAAAAGACATGTTTTATTCACTAGCCTTTTTGGACCATTGATTTTTCAATCTGTTGTCATGTATAGCTACACTGCAAAAAAAGCTTTTCTTACCTAGTAATTTTGTCTCGTTTCCAGTCCAAATATCTAAAAAATCTTAAATCAAGATTACTAGCCAAGAAAAATGGCATGAGAAAATTAAGTGATGCTTAATCTTACTTAGATTATATCTCATTAAGATTAGTTTTCTTACCCCATTGGCAGATAATTTTGCTTGTTTTAAACAATCACTTAATTTTGAGATGTTTTATCAGAAAACAAGACATCATTTCTTATGCTATTTCATGTGTCTAGTAAATGTATCTTGATTTAAGATTTTTTAGAGATTTGGACTGAAATCAGTACAAAACTACTAAGTTAGAAAAGCATTTTTTGTGTGTCTGTGTGTGTGTGTGTCAGTGTGAGAGTTTGTGAGTGTGTGCATCTGCAGTGTAGTGTAAAGAACAAGTTCTGACATTCAAACAAATCCTGTTAAATTTTCTGATTTGTATTGTTCTTTATTTTTTCTATAAATTATTTATCGTTCTGGCAGCTCAGGTGGAACTTTATTTTTTTTTTAAAAGTCTATATTTGGCAGATGTAAAGCATACATGTGTATGTTTTTTGTGTTAGTCAATTTTTATTTTATTTTTATTATTATTATAACAGCTCAAGGAGCAACATGTTTGTGCACTTTCTAAAGATTTTGAATAAAGGGTTGGAAATGACTGCTTTTCTTGTTTGTTTGTTTTTTTTATCCGATTCTACGATTATCAAAAAATAATCGTTAATTGCAACCCTACTGTATACACTCAAAAAATCCAACAAAATTTGTATTTTTTTGTTTAAACCTGTTTTCAGAGGTATAATAACATCAACATAATAACCTCCAACATCAACCCACAAAAACATGATGCTGACGTCCAAACCTGGCCTTAGCAGCACTGAGACACTGTTGTTCTGGGTTCAGCGAGGAGAACTGTGGGCAATCAGCTCCCATCCGGCAGCACCGATGCTCTTTTCTTCCCCCTCCCCACCCCACCGGCAGGAATGAGGGCAGCGTGGGCACGGCCCCAGACAGCTGGCAGCGCTGGCCACCAGCCACTCACCACTGACCATTAAGCTGCGGAGCAAGCGAGCCTCGCCCAACCCTGCCAAGTGACCCTTAGTGCTGTGAAATGCCTGGTTGGTCCTGTCTGGCCCTCAGAAGAGCCCTGCAAGAGTGTGTGAATGTGTGTGTGTGTGTGTGTGTGTGTTCCTGTCATCGTTATAAAGCACATCCACACACCAAACCTGTTTATTTCTGAATATTTCCCTGCCATTACTTCACAGGCAGCTGTTATTGATGTCTTTTCACTGATGCATTTCCACACACTGGCGCTCGGAGGATTTGCCTCTGACTGGGATTAGGCAGCGGTTTCCATCGCTGCATTTTTATTCTATTGTTTTGATTCATGACCATTTTGAGGATGCCTGCTCAGAGCTCAGACCCCGGCTCAAACCCAATTGGGGGGTTCTGGTCATCGCGGGCATGCAGCTGAGCCATCTTACAGGCCCACTTTCTACAACATCCTCTGGGGCCCAGCCCTCGCTGTCTTTTCCTGTTATTTTCAGAAGCGGCATCACAGCCTGAATGAGCCCAACTCTTCTTCCAAGCCACGTCTCAAGCCGCACAGCACAGGAGACTCTCTCGCATCCTCTTCCTGCCAAAAGAGCAGCTCTTCCTGGAAATTCCTGAGATTCTTCTTTACAGAGGAAGCCGCGATAATCATTTACTGTTGTTTTCTGCTCCTCATTCAGACTCTGATAAATCGAACCTTCATACATTCATGAAGACGAACCTTAAAAAGAAGGGCAAACTCCACCAAGTCAACAAAATCAGAATTCATTTATTTTAAGAAAGGTCAACATGTTACATTAAGAAACTGAGCTTAACACCAATAATTATGTATTTGAAACTTAAAAGCATCGTCTCTCACCTATTCAACAAAATCAGTTTTTACAGTTAGAACAGTCTATACTGTACTGTACAGTACATAAAAACATTCTGATTGTAGAATGGTTGTTTTCATTCGTGCGTCTCCTGAATGTGGACGTTTGGCTCTCCAGCCCATGAATCACTACCTGACATGCAAGGGGCCGGAGTTTTAATGGCAGTTCCGTGTGGGATTTATGAATGAGTAATGCCTCTGGAGAGTCCTTCTACAAGCACATGACACTAACAGGACCCTAAAGCTTGGAATGGCAGATGTCCACCACCAGTGTCCAAAAGTCCAGCCTAAACAGTCAACTCATATTAAAACAATGACCACGCCGAAAAGACATGGTTCAGAACACTGGGTATTAGATCTCCAGCAGAACCATTAATAACATCAGACACCAACACCTCTTACTCTATAGCTATAGATGTGTTCAGCATTTTCTACATTTTATTCAGTCATTTCTACAGGATGGCTGCAAAACGTCTGGTGTGAGACCACATTCCTGTACCTGACCGCACTCAAACCAAGACGACAGCAACATACCATTATTGAGTCAGTCTAACTGCTGTGTTGAGGTCAATCACACACCTAAATCAGATCTGGTCAGCAATAGGGCTGTGCGTAGGAAAGAAAATGCCAATATGACACATATCATAATACATAAGCCAGTAAACAGCTTATAGATTTTTTTTCCTACCCCCCCTCGCCAACTATTTGTCCTTCTGTCAGATTGTCACCTTTGGAAAATGGATTGGTGGGTGTCTGTCACTGTTAAAATCTATACGGTAGGCGATATTGAGCAGCATGGCCATCTCCAAATCAAATCATCCCCTTTCCCACACAACAGTTATGTCATACAGTGGTTATATTTAGGTCGGCTGTATCTTAACCATCTTGTCGCTCATTGTTTAGCATGGTGCTTTTCCAAAGACAGATGGCCAACAGTCTAACCAAGCAGTGGAATACCTGGACGGAGGACAAATATAGCACAGGCAGGATTACTCTTATCAGACAGAAATATTTAGTTAAATGAAAGTGAAGTGGTTGTTATTGTGAAACACTGCGGCACAGCACCCGGTGCACACAACAAAATGTGTCCTCTGCTTTTAACCATCACCCTTGGTGAGCAGTGGCACCTTAGTGGCTCGAGATCCGAACCGGCAACCTTCTGTTTACGGGTCCGTTTCCTTAACCGCTAGGCCACCACTGCGGAAATGGAGGATTGGAAATGGAGGACGCAACCGCTCGACTTGTACACTAAAGGGGATTTATTACAAACATGGAAACAAAGCACGGGACAGGATACAAACACACGCAATGACCCAACAAAGACTTGATACAAACAAGGCCAATTTATACAGATGACAGAAGGGGAAAACACTCAGGAATTTGGGTAGAAAATTTCTCCACATTAAACTCCGGTCTGGATGCGGATCGGGAGCACCCCACAATGTCAGTCCATGACAGTGCGGTTATGGTAAATTGTCATGATCCGGTCTGGCAGGGGCCACTCCGGGGGCGGAGTTTCATGTTAGTCCTGTGTTATTATGTTTCCTGATTGTGTTCACCTGTGTATGCTTGTATAAAGCTGCCCTGTTCGTGTCTGTTCGCCATCGAGTCCTTGTTTGGTGATGTTTCCCTTGTCCTGTCCACCATGTTCAAATGATCAATACCACCTCTAAGAACCTACTAATCTACATTCACTAGCCACTGAATGCTATTTTTTTTACACCAAACCTACACCCATTCCTCAGAACGTGTTCAGTTACAGCATCCAGTTACAGTGGGCTACAGTCCATTACACCACATACAAGGTGCACACACATGCTAGGCATCTAACAAAGAAGCCGGCAAAGGAATAAAGGATCAAGCATCCATTTTACTGCATTCTAGAACCTTCTCCACAGCAACCTCGGGCGACTCAGTGGGGACTGGCAGCTCCCCTGCAGGCGTGCATGCACCCTCAGGTTCCACCATTAAATATTCACCAGTGTGCTGCATAATTTACCCCGACAACACAACACAAAAAAACACAGATGGCGTCCAGAGGGGGAAATAGCTCACCATCAGCCAGAGAAACCCAAGGCTCTGAAGGTGCAGAGAGGAGGGATGATACAGACGTTAGAGTGCTTAGCTGCAGCAGTGTGTGTGTGTGTGTGTGTGTGTGTTTGTCCCTGTAGCGTAACTGAAGTTGATGGCTACATAAGACTAATAAGCAATCATAATTGTTGAAATAAGTCTAATCATCTCCTCTCCATGACATCTCTGGTTACCTGTGGTGCACAAACACGGCCGGACATGGAAAGGAAAGAGGACGCATACACACAACGTCATGAGACAGGGGTTTATTACATGGGACCCAAGACAGGGAAAAAACCTCACTCAACCACGTCCCGAAGCCAAACAGACACAAACAGGGTAGCTTTACACTTATGAAACGTGAAATTAAATTTACTTTGTACTATTGTGATCCCTGTCATGTCTACATTGGGCATTGCCTAAAGTCAATCGTTGGAAGACTTCGATGCTCTTCATCAGCACTTTTTCTCAGAGGTGAAACAGCACTCGGTGTTTATAAGGGCAAGGGGCATTACATTTTCTGGGAACATATGTAGCGGCGCGACGCACAAGCCCATGAAGGTTGCGTTCGCCTCCGCTGGCTGAATAAAAACAAAGATTACGCCTTGCCTAGCCTTTTGTTACCAGACACGCCACATGATCTTCCCGTATTCTGGAACGCTGAGGCAGCTACCACTGCCCCGTTTGCACTCGACAGATGGTTTTCGTTTACTCTTCGCCGGGCTCGGTGATGAGAAGCCGAGAGCCAAAGAGGTGATTCACAATACAAGCTTCTCCCCCGTTACACAGAACATATGAGGGATGGGAGTGAAGAAAAGGGGTCCAGCTACGATCAGAACATAAACACAGGCTTGTCAGATGGATTAGCCTTATATATATATATACACACACACACACACACACACACACATATATATATTTTTATATATATATATATAAAATAAATAAAATAAAAGGCCTGGTAAATGGGCCACATATTGTGTAAGGCTTTGCACATGAGGCAGGTTCTCTGATGTCACACGTGTTTTTGCATAAATGAATGAACACAGACACCAAAGTACCACTGGCAATACACCAGGCTTGTGGGTGTCACACTGCATCCCAAGTCGCCCATTTCGCCTTCATTCCTCTCAATTTCCTATGCTCGTCATTTGTCCTCTTCGTGGGGATCATCAGCAGCCATTAAATGAAAGGCACATTGGAACCACCACCGACCAAGCAAAACATGCAGGTCGTTTCTTCTCTCATTCGTGCATTCTGATGGGTGAAATGCCAAATGAAGCGTAGCGGACCTGCCTCAGCAGCTCATGGTCCTTCCAAGCTATCACTAAATAATTACTTTGATGGTCATTCTACAAACACATTTGTAGGCCATCATGTGGTTTCCGACAAGTGTTCATGCAGTCTGATGAAAGAACATTACTGGTTTTCAGGGACAAATTGTTAACTTATTTATTAACTTGATGAACAATCATCAATTGAGGAAAAAAGGAATTTCCAATTACCGGGGTTGATCCTGTAGTTTGCTGACCTGCTACTACAACTCCATAATACTTTAAGCAACTGACGTACAGACATGCCGCACAAGCAGCCAGTAGCAGTCTAGAAAACCAGAAATTGCGTAAGCAGGTCAAATACACATCAGCCGCCAGTTATCCAGACAAGTCTACCTACAATGGCTTCAGATGACACCATGTCTGAGAACACAATAGGAGCATTAGGGCTCGGAGGAAAAGTGATCAGTGTGAGATAACTCTGGCTTCCCGTGGCATTGCGTTGTTGAGGGGGGGGTTGGACAGAGCTTTTTGTTTAAGCCATTGTGCTCTCCTCAAAGGACAACACCATTTTTTTAAAAAAAACAGCACAAAACCACGAGGGCAGTACATATTCAATGGCAAAAAAAATAAAAGAGCAAGACCGCAAGTTCCCTATTCTCATATGGTAGTGGAAACCAGTTAACAAAAAGGGTTTTGGAAACCGTCACCTCAAAGCACACATTCCATACATTAAGCTTTGTATTATAATAAAGCAAATTGGGGTAGACTGTGTCACGTGGTTGTTATAAGATGAGCGAACTAAACCCTTTAGGAGCTTTCACCCCTACACAAGACATCCTCAACCAATAAACCAATAATAAAACTCTTTGATTTACATAGAACATTCTCAAATGGCTGTTATTACTGGCTGCAGACAAATTTTCAGCCAACCAAGCACAGGTGAAACTATAGCACGATAAATAAAATAAAAAGAAGTGCAATTAAGGGCTTGAAATTTATTATCATCTCAACCAGTACATTTATCACTGCATGCAATGTGTTTTATAGATGCATTCAGCTTTTTCAGTGTTTAATCATTTTACTGGATGCTGAGGAAGTGAAAAACTTTGACCATGAAAAATTATTATAAAAGACCTATTACGCGTGCGAAACAAAGCTGTACTTGTCGGTCCCAGGTCTGACAGTGGCTACATCCACTCTGTCCATCCAACCACTCCGGGCTACCGGGCACACGCACTTTCAAATGTACAGGAATATCTGGCCAAGCAGAGGCACGATCTCTGATTGGTTTAGAATACAATTTGGACCTAATATGGGTCTGTTGCTCAAAACTCTTGAGTTTATGGACAATTAGAGCCCTCTAGCCCTCTGATTAGGTACGAGGTGGGTGAAGGGGCAAGGCAAACATGAGGTCAATGGGATCCACAGAGGTCACAATGTGAAATCAAATCAGTTGCACATGGTCTCATATTAAAAGAGCATTCGGTTGGTTATTTTCTGAATACACGTGACACATGGTATCAACCAATTTGGCCCCCGGCAACCCAACCACGTGCGCTTTCCACTCACCCAGATCCATTAACATCCTGCAAACAGCAGCTTGGCAGGCGCCCATTTTATCGGAGCTGTTTTGCTGGTTACGTCGCAGAAAATAAAAATAACAGGAATTACACAGAATTACACAGGGGCCTGGCCCTTCGTCACTAAACTTTACACCCAAGGCGATCTGTACCAAAGGAGCAAAGTGAGTCGGTCTCTGTCCATTAAGCCCACAGACTTAATGTTTTTGTTGAATACGACTCCATTCGCCAGGTCTAAATCTTTCACACTGCGTGCACTTTATGTACATACTCCTGTTTCTTACAAATGATTCATGTTCATTCATTTATTTCACCAGGTCAAGAATTTCCATGGTGCGCAATGGCCCTTTCCAGGTCATTCCTGCTCACCGGAGAAATAAGATGCACCAAACTGTTCATTGTAGACTTATAAAACGTTAAAATGCACCCTTTATTGAGGTGTGTAACAGGAGTCCCACTGAATGTGGCTGCCGTGAAAAGCAGATCTCTGGTTGTCAGTAACCCGCCCCCATCAGTCTGCTCTCAGCTTGGGCCTGCAGCTCCCCTGGAGCCGGGTGTTACGTAACACAGTGTGTGTGTGTGTGTGTGTGTGTGCGTGCATTTGTGTGATGTAAAGTGGTAGGCCCTCCATGCAGCCTCCTTCCCATCCCCACCTCCACCCGGGAACACCAGTCCTCAGCCTCCCACTGGTCGCGAAGAACAGACCT
Source organism: Denticeps clupeoides (assembly GCF_900700375.1). Taxonomy (NCBI): domain Eukaryota; kingdom Metazoa; phylum Chordata; class Actinopteri; order Clupeiformes; family Denticipitidae; genus Denticeps; species Denticeps clupeoides. The sequence goes on along the minus strand of NC_041708.1, from coordinate 29,214,960 downwards.
CTTCCCGGCTGCGTGAGCAAAGGCTCGGACCCCAGGGACCATACCAAACAAACATACACAACCGCAGCAAAGAGAAGGCAAATAAACACACCATTGCATAATGAAGGAAAGCACCGCACACAAACAGCCATTCCGACGGCATGACATGAGGTCGTGCAAAAAAACAAATCCACACTCCAGCAATGACACGCGACTCATTTACAGCATTTATCAGACGCCCTTATCCAGAGCGACTTACAATCAGAAAGACTCCAATGATGACCACACACATTACGCTTTTAAAAAAGGCTGCACCAAAAGCTGTAAATTCTGCATGAGATGGCCCTCAACATATGACATCATCCTGATCTAAAATGTCACAGCTACTCAGCCGGTCACACTGAGACCATGCTCTCCCATGGACCTTTTCTTTTTTTTTTTTTTTTTATAATAATAAGGATAAATCTGCATTTTACTCGTGTCACAAGGCTTGCCTCCTGGGGCTATACTTCCTAATTCCAACATCATGCTGCAATGAAAAGCTAACCAATCATACCATCTAACCACCTTAATATTTCATAACCTTGTTTGTGTCTTGGAGGCGGCGAACACCTGACAGAAATTTGGCATAATGTTGAAAATGTACTAAACCCCTCTCGATCGGGGATGACTCACCACAGCATTTCATTGAATAAGTATTTGCGTCCCAGCCCATCTGCAGATGTTAAAAATTGCTCAGAATAGCCCTGTAATCTGGCTATTTTGAGGGGGGGCAGCGCATGCGGTGATATTTAAACAGCATGAGTGAAGTCGCTTTACATCGGTCCCGATGTAACCTACATAGCATCAGCAAACCAGCTAGCACAGCGCTAATGTCTCATAAAAACCACCTGAGGAGAGGCTTTCTGCTCAATTCGAACCCCCAACAACCGATGCATAATCACTGACAAACGCAAGGTTCCTTGTATTGCACTCTTGTTGTTCATAGTGCAATACAAGGTACATTTTATTGTGTGTCATATGTTGTGTCTATTGTAAAAAGCGTTAAATGTGAGCTGCTCCACTGTGCCTTCTAAATTGCCCCTCGGGGGCAAAATAAAGTTCTTTTTGACATTTGAAATTGAAACAATCTCCCTTCATCAAACTGGCCGAAGGTAAACTCTCCTATGAACACGACATCGAGTCGAGACGTGGCCATAAAATTTGGTACTGAATTGCAATACAATAACAAGCAACTAATGTGGACATCGTCAACACCGGTCCTAATGCACATAAGAAAGAAATGATGATCACACCAACGCTAATTTAACCGGTAACAGGGATTTTAAACAATTGGGTGCGCTAGTACATTTCTTGGAGGCATCACAGGTTATGATCAATGCACAAGTAGCACAATGGTGAGTTACAAAGTTGCCATCAATAGACTATCAGGGCAATGGCTGATGGCAGCGCCCTAGCAAACACTTTTTTCTTTAAATCGTGTGTACTTTGACATTGGTCCAACCATCTGACCCACGAGACACAAATCTGGACCCAGACTGGTTTGAATGGAACTTGTATTAGATTAGTAATACCTTTATATATTTTTTATTATTATTGTGTGTGTCTGTGTGTGTGTGTGTGTGTGTGTGTGTATATATATATATATATATATATAAAATGTATTAACCAACAACAACAGCTCTGGCCACAGATGACAGTGCAGCAGGATGTCACCCTGCGTGCAAGAACGAGCGAACCATCTGTATATCTCCTGCTTTTGGAAAGGATTGTGGTTTTGGTTGCGCCCTCTTACCTCCTCTAAGTTGCCGACCGTGTTCCTGCAGCTCTGCAGGCGGGTGGTGAAGCTGGACGTGGTGGGGGAGTTGTAGTCCTCCGTCGTCTCCGACAGGAACTCGGACACCGATATCTGATCCGGCATCCTGCACTCGGGGCTTCAACCCGGGAAAGAGAGACGGGGAGACAGCGCTCAGCAGAGAGGCGCAAGCATGAACAAAAAAAAAAAAAAAAAAAAACGCAGGCGGGGTGTTATGGCGCGGCGTCTGGCGGCTTCGCAACTAATCTAGTCCGCGCGTCGCGCCTCGCTCCGGGCTCCGGAGACCCTCCGCTGCGGCAGCCCCGGTAAATGTCGCGGGCAGCTGCTGCTGCTGCTGATGCTGGCGTGGAAGGCGGGGCGGGTGGAGAAAAAAAGTAAAAGAATAGAATCCGCTCGGCTCTCCTGCGGCTGGTACGGGCTGCCGGCGCGTCGCCTTCTGCCCCCCTCGGTTCCTCTTCTTAATGCGCAACGCGGTTTTTTGACATTCTCTCGCTCTCGCTCTTTCTGCGTCTCCGTCGCTCACAGCTGGGTTGCCAGACCTCTCGGGGAATCCGCGGGCCGCCCGGCTCCTCGCGTAGCCCAGAGGGAATCGCGTATCAACAAAAAAAATACTCCCATAACGCTCGGCTTTAGTGGCGTGGGGGGACTTTGACGCTCGCGCGCGACCGGTTGATACTACGAGTAAGACGACGCGTGTGGAATAAGCGGATTTGGCAACAACCAGCACCCACCCACCGTGACGGAGATAAACAAGAAATCGATGTGCGCATGCCTCACAGCGCAAGCGGCATCGATTCGACTGCCGCGGTGCAGTTGTACGATAAAAAAAAAAAATCACACGTCACTCGGACGCAACGTTTTATGTATGTCAGTGTTTTATTTGTTGCGCTCCGATATGCAGAGCAGATTGTAGGAAATGTTGCACGTTCTATTTTTACAAAACTGCACAGAAAATAGCCTTGGATTCGAGACTCGAGCGTTTCCCAAGATAACCGATCGCGCCGTGTGGTTATTTTCCCCCCGCTAATTTTGAAACGATTCACATTCTAGCGGCGGGTTACATTTCGAGGCTGAATATTGTCCGCCGATTTGAACGTGTGAGCCGGACGCCTGCTGTGGCCGTCAACGTAACAAGTGCGAATCCTACAGGTGGCTCCGCGAAGTACAATTTCATTCCGAAGTAATGGAGGATGGCTCATCTTTCCACGACTGCGTGAAAATGTCCCAAAGGACGCGCTGCAGCCAGCATGCACATGTACACAACGCGTTCAAATGAGAGTCAAGAAGAAAAAACAATATTCCGTGGTATTTAGGCCAAAATGTCAGCGTTGTCAGAACTCTTACCGGCTCCATAAAGAATCTTTTGATGAAAAACTTGACAGGCGGGACGTCGAGGATCTCATGATTTATAACCATGTAACCTAAACGAAATAAACAGAATCACGCGGGCTGTTGACGCTATTGTGGCCACCTCGTGTTAAGAAAGACAACGGTGACAATTAAAACCATCAGTCCATAACCCTATTGTTCTCTGTATGTTGTAGTTACACGGGAAACAGGCGATTTTATCTGGTAAAAAAAAGGCAACTTACCCTGATCGGTGCTGTTTGCTGGTGTAGGTAGAGTAACTGCAGACTTGGCAATTTACCAGCGGACCTCATGTTTTCTGCATTTTCGTGTGGCATCCAACGAGCAAAGTGAACACGCTCCGTGTTCCGCCGAAGGTCTCCGACAATCCCAAACCCTCCAGCAAACTCTGGATTCTGGTTTGAGGGGGAGGAAGGGAGAATCTACCATGTGAGCGCAGGAGGGGAAAAAAAACCTACAATGGACAGGATCTAAGACCTAATAGGACGGGAACTGAGGAAATCCAGGGGCCCTCCAACAGGAAATGTGAGATTTTGGGGGAAACTGTGCCGCTTCCTCGGAGCCTGGCAGCGTGCAGACAGTCAGAAATCATCAGATTTGTTCCCCGTGACACAGTAACTAACACGTAACTAACGCGTCAGGTAAAGACAAAAGAAAGTCATCGTGCAGTTTAAAATATGCAGAAAAGGGAGCGCTGTGAAATAAAAAAATAAAAAACACGATTAACGTTAGTTGCTGGATAACTGTCCGCGTTTCCTACGGCACGAGGCGTGCGAAAACTGAAACGCAAGCACTGCGTAAAAACACACGCATCACAAAACTGCGCAAAAAGTAAACGGAATGCTGCAGGCCTACAACTGGCGTAGCGTAACCGCCGTCGTGAATACCGACGTCACGTACGCGGGCAGGGTTGCCAGCTAACGAGCCACAAAACATTTTTTTTTTAATCCGAGACCGTTCGAAACAAATGGACCTACGTCTAATATCTATTATTGATCGTGATAATGGGCCATGTTTAAGTATTAAAAAATACTCTCTCTGTGGTGTACCCCCCCCCCCCAACCTTTTTTCTTTCTCAACATAATGAAAATGTTCTTTCGCTGCCATTTCACACCATCTAATTTGGTGGCTGCAGAGCCCAGAGAGTTTTTCATTATTCACAGAGGCCAGAGCTTTAACCCTGCGGTCATATCTCTGCCCTTGTCATTGACTATTTTTGTCTCCTCTAGCCAGCAGCTGGTCATTATGTGTCATTTTCCTGTTTTCTGTGCCGCATGTCTGTCTAAAACAAAAGAAACCAGAGCGGTTGCGCCCTAAGGACCCTAAAGGTTGGTGAACGACAGCGATTGTGTGTAGCTGGGGTAAAGGGACGGGATAAAACAAATCTCTTTTCTCTCCTCGGTTTATTTTACCAAACAAGAAACATTTTAACAATGAGGCCAGTATTGATGAGAACGTGTGCGGTAAAATAGCAATATTTGTTGATTACAGTTCATTTAGTTCACAATTAATAATACAAATGCATTCTGAAGAGACTGCTTTGAAATGACGGTGCTTCTTTCTCTCTCTCTCTGTCTCCGGCCTCCCACAATCCCCTCCTCCCCACCAGGGAATGCCTGGAATCTCTTCGCCAACTGCCGGATCACTTCTTTTTTTCAGTCAGGCGGTGACCGTGGAGGTCGCTGGAGAAGAGGGGTTGACTGAAGATTCCCTGTGTGTCACCTGGAGGGTTTTTTTGTGTGTTGCTCCAGGTGAGCTGGTCTTTGTGCGGGTCTGAGTGGTTATGTCCTGCGTCTAAAGCAGCCCTTTGAAGCAAATGAACGTACTCTCCCACACACTAATACACTTGTTCGTAACACAACTAGAAGAGCTCGGTTGTGTTCCAAAATGAAAGGCTTTAGAGTTAATACCGAGGACACATACAAAACACTCTGTTTCTTCATTCACAGAAGGTGATGCAAAACAGAGCCAGGGACAGCTAAGCTTAAAACGTCATCTTTGAACGTTGTAAAAGCAAATGGAAAGTCCCCAGCGCTTGCTTAATCTCTTAACCGAGCAGTTGCAAATATCTTAAATCTGCCTTAGGTGGTTGTACTGAATTAAATACAAATCGAATGTTACATTTCTTGCCCACACAGAGAAGAGAAGAAACACCCTGAACATGATAGACGCTTTTTCATTATCTACAACACATAAAGTCACATTCTCAGTCAACATTTCTAGTTGACTAAGCAGATTGTTCCGCGTAAAGAGTAAAGAATTATGAATCACTTGTGCAGTGCTAAATGTAAGTGACACTTCCCAAGATGGAAAGGGTCATGGGTATTTACGAGATATTTATGGTCAATGGAGAATGTGACCCTGAACACAAGCGCTCCAAGCCTCACCCATCAAATTCCTAGACCACACCAACCACACCCATGTCATCCATGTAAATTATACTTTTCCATCAGGAAAGGGGCTTTGGGTTTTAGATATGAAATGAACAAACTGTTCTTAAAATAAATAAAGAGAGCACTGTAACGGAATAGAACACAAATAAATCCACTCATGAAGGCTTTGTAGCCAGAGCCCTCTGGTGGCTAATTCATTCGTTGCTCCATTCAGACTTTCTAAAGAGCCCTTTTTGAACACACACATATTGTAAAGAAGTAACTTGTGCTGATGTTCTTGTCAAGCCAGATATTTTCACCTGAATTTTACATTTGGTTCTTCTTCTTCTTCTTATTATTATTATTATCATTATTTAGGGTCTCCTATTTATTTTATATACAGGGACAGGTCCCATATCTCTTCAGGTCATCCCTTAATAGCTGAACGTGTCTCCCATCTTTAGAAAATGTATTACCCCGATGGAATTGACACACATTCTCTGGATATATCTGCTGTGAATGTGTGTGATTTATTATTGTATAATTACATCATCACTTTGGCTTGCAGGAAAACATTTGTTGAGATTCAGCCGTGGGGTCCCGCTTTGGTTACTGGGTGTTTTTGTGTAAACTCTGTGTCTGAGATATTTGCCCTCTAGAGCTATGTGTAAATATTATTTGAACGTTGCTTTCTGGACTTTGTTTCCATCATTATTAGTGTAGTGACCAAGACACTAGCCAGTAGCAGAAACCAAAAATAAGAATGTATATTATTCTGCAATTATTATTGCCTGCCATCATTATTTCTTTATTAACCTAGGTAAAGGGCTGGTATTACAAAATTATTATTATTATTTTCATTCAGAACAAAATGATGAAATATATGAGAAATACACTAGATTTAGAATGTATAAAACTGTACATATAACATTGGTTCTAGTGCCAAAATCGTATAGTATAATAATTGTTGTTGAGTATAATAATGGTTGTTGAGTATAATTCTCATTCCAAAACTATTTGGAAGAAGATTTGGAAGAAGAAGTGATTCCTTATCTATTCTGTAGATGTATTTTTATATATGTTATTGTACTGCTGAATGATGTTAACATTCTATTGAAATCTTTTATAAACCAAGGTGTGGATCTTTTAATCTCTGGAACAACCGCTAGGCGGCAATAGAGGTAAAAATCTGTACAAATAGTCAATAACAGTCAAATAAAAATACTGTTGATATAAATCATATTTATTAATTTATCTTTTAATTTCTTTCGTTCTTTGTGTTGTTGAGCTGTGCTGTGCAGTTGGTCGAGAAATTGACAACGGCGTATTTAGCACCGATTCTCTAATTGGTTCTCAGTTTCAATAGGAAACAGCGAGAGCCCTCATTACAGATACATTTTACATTCAGAGTCAGAAGATTTCTCTTCAGCAGCTTATTCAGAGGAACAGATTCAACAGGAGAAGACTTCAGGTTCTTCACCAATATAGTGAAAACGGCAAACATGTCCAGAGGCTGGTGTTACACCAAGGTCTATGTACTTGTGTGTATGTGTGTGTGTGTGTGTGTGTGTGTGTGTTGTCATTGCCTGGTGAGCATCATCGGCACGCCACCTTCTGCAATAAAGGACATTTACACCGTGCAAGGTCTCAGAAAGAGACATGGAGGACAGTAGCCAGCCTGCACTGCCTCTTTTTCACTTCTCTGCCATCTGGCAGGAGACTCGGGGCAATACACACACGCACAGCACATCTTAGAAACAGCTTTTACCCCAGTGCTGTAACACTGTTCAACACACAGTAACAGGAGGAGCTTTTCTGTCACCTCGTCACGTGTAGCACACGACACTCTGCATGGCACTGACAATTTACGTTACTTAACTTACTCACTCGGGTTACGCAACTTTTACTTACTTATTCAGATATTCATTTATATTCATACCGCAAGTTTTACAGGTTGTTGAAAAATCAAAGCTGTGTTTTTGGTAATGTTGTTCTAGTATGTCTTGTGTGTCCAGTTAGAAGTCTTATATTTACTTGACTGTAGAGATGGTACTTAAGTAAGAATTTCATTGTGCTTTGTGCTTTGTACATTGTACTCTGTACATATGACAATAAACCACTTGAATTGAGTTGATCTCTGTGATGCAGCAGTTGCGGATTATCACAACGCCATGGTTTATTTCTCTGCGGGCTGACTGTCTATGATGGATTAAGGGCCAGAGACAGGAGCCCGGGTCAAGGGAAGAATATCCATCATGAACGCCACGGGGACAGCAGGGTGTAGTTAGAAGTTCGTCTGTCCCTCTGAGAGAGGCCATACCTGCCCTGTAACTCATCTATGGTACATTCCGTTCAGAACTCAGATGGTTCCTTATACAGGACTATGGTAACTGTGTGTGAACAAGACATATCTGTATCTCACCTGCTCTCTGTGGTACATTTCAGTGCTGGGATGCAGATCTGTGGAATATTTGTGTGTTTTGAGTTGCAGACAGAGGCAATGCCAAGAAGTTCCTGGAAGGAGATATCCTGGGCTTCAACGGCTTGGTCATTTGGTTGGAAGTCATGGAAGAGGACAGCAGATTACTGAGAGATAAGGCCCTCGTTCTTCTCTGTGAGGTAGGTCTCACTGGATCACTCACCACACTGAACAAATCTCACAGTCCGACTGTTGTTTAGATCAAAAACACAAAATGCATGCAGGTAACATACTCACATTTGGAATGATACAGGCTGTAGATCATTCAATTAATTTCATTTTCAAATTGTAAATAAAGTGAAGTGATTGTCACATGTGATACACAGCAGCACAGCAGCACAATATTTTCTGTAATATCTGTACAGTCCATTGCAGTCCGTTCCTGTCCTGTTTAGAAATGGAGGAGCACAGGACGGGCTCAATTGCTGGGGAGGTGGCCTAGCGGGTGAGGAAGCGGACCCGTAATCAGAAGGTCCACACACCCCTGGGTGCCTGTCATGGCTGCCCACTGCTGACTAAGGATGATGGTTAAATGCAGAGGACACTTTTCGTTGTGTGACCATGTGCTGTGCTGCAGTGTTTCACAATCACTTCACTTTCACTTCAATGACTGCAGTGTGGACCTGGAGCAGCATCTCCTCAGTTGTCTTAGGAAGTACTTCCTCTGCTGGGTCTTCTTGATGGATGAGATTTCACTTCAGGTTCTGGGAAATAGTTGGTTGTCAGATATGGTGAGGTGGGGGCAGTGTTGAGAAATTTACAGCATTTATCAGACGCCCTTATCCAGAGCGACTTACAATCAGTAGTTACAGGGACAGTCCCCCTGGAGCAATTTAGGGTTAAGTGTCTTCCTCAGGGACACAATGGTGGAGCACAATGGTGTGTCCCTGGGATTTGAACCTGGGTCTTCTGGTTCATAGGCGAGTGTGTTACCCACTAGGCTACTACCACCCTACCACCCTTAAGGAGAAATGTCTCCTGAAGTCCACTGCCATCTCTACTGTCTTGTATACTGATTGTAAACATGGGTACAATGATGGAAATATAGCACAGACCAGATGAATCAGTCTCCTGTATATGGTACAATTTAAACTTTGCCAGTATGATTGAACTTGTTTTACTGTAAATGAATTCATTTCAGAACCGTGACTTCCTGAGTGTAGTGGCACTCGGTTTTGTTCTTCTGTGACACTTTTCGAAGCTAGTCTGACAACAAGCATTTGAAACGCAAAGGAATCCAGATGTTTTGTATATACAATCATTATGTATTCCCACGAATGATCCTTTTTATAATTTTGCTCCCTTTTAATGCAATTATTACCCCAAATGAATTAACCAATAATTGGCTCATAAGCTGACAAAGATGCCATTTTGGAGACCACACCAACCACAAGGGAAAGGACATCAGACATCTTTGCACAGACATTGTTTTAAGATGATGGTTGATCTTTTTTTTTATCAGAAGTTATTGCTGTTAATTTAATTTAATAACCTGCATTAAAGATCACATATTGGACAGAAACACATTCTGGACTGGAGGCACTAAAGCTAAAAACAAAAAAAACATAAAATGTTAACAGCAGAATAATGATTGTTGATCATTTGATATTTAGATGACATTTAGATACTTTGTAGATAGTTATATACTTTAACTGAATAGTACTGTTTGTTTTGCTGTTATTTGTATTAGTGTCTAAATGTGATTAATGTTTTATATGGATTTGGTTCTGTAGTTTCTTTCATTATTTTTCAGTGTATAAGTATTCTGTATGTTGTGTTTGTGTGTGTATGTTTAAATTAATCAAAAGCACCACCAGGCTCTCTCTCTCTATATATATATATATATAGAGAGAGAGAGCCTGGTGGCGCTTTTGATTAATTTAATCAGTAATTGATTAATTTAAACATACACATAATATAAAATATTGTGCAGGGCATTAGCACTTAGCAAGCTACAGCAATGTTTATTTCTTTATATGAATGAGATTTGTGACTCAGATGTGCACTTTCATAAAGAGCAATCTTTCTGCTGTAAAAAAATATTTTTGTGTGTATTGTCTGGATTTTATTGTCTAATTTCAATGCCCCAATTGAATTATTAATTTACTCAGATTGAGACAAATAAGAGTTGAAACTTTAAAGCATTTTTATTTTTATATTACAACCTACACAAACCCTGAATTTAGGGTTTGGTGAGGAGTTAAGAGCCCTCCTCCTGACAGAGCATGTGCCCAAGTGTGTGAGGGAGAGACGTAGAGCAGACTAGAGGTTCCAGTTGTTTTCCACAAGCCATAGGACCCATAACTGCATTTGCTATCCCTGTTAGATGCACAAGGCTACTGTTAGACAAAACTTTTGTCCACTTCGACGTTGGTGAGTGTAACTCCGAATGCCGTTTCTTGCTTTTTACATTGTAATTGTTTTGTTGCAGATTAGTAATTGCTTTTCTGTCTTTAATTCTGTTTGAAGGTGTAGTCCGCTGGTTCATTTTCTTTTTTACTGAGGGATCCGTCACATGGAGCTCTGCCTCATGGCTCAGTTTAACTCCTTGACTGAAAGTGCAATGGTGGTTTTTGCTGGCAACCTCTCTGCTTGGAACCAAAGTATGGTGCCGTGTCCTCACCTGACACTGAAGCCGCGCAGTGTGGGCGTGGCTTGTCTTCTGGCTGCCTTCATCTCATTAGCTGCGCTGGGTAATGCACTTGTCATCTTATCGGTCCTGTACAATCGACAGCTCCAGACAGCCACCAATTTCTTCACTGGCAACTTGGCCCTGGCTGACCTGCTGCTAAGCGTGTGCGTGCTGCCATTTTCTGCCACGCTGGAGGTGCTGGGATGTTGGCCATTTGGTCGGGCGTTCTGTGACGTGTGGGCCGCCTTGGACGTCCTGTGCTGCACTGCCTCCATCCTGAGTGTGTGCGCCATAGCAGTAGACCGCTACGTTGCCGTTCGTCACTCGCTGCACTACCGCATCATGGTGACGCGAGGACGAGCGGCGGTGGCACTGGCGTTCATATGGGCCGTGTGTGCTGGCCTTTCCGTACCGCCCCTTCTGGGCTGGAAGGAAGTTCCACCGAATGACACCAGTGTCTGCACGGTGACACAGGAGCCAGGCTACGCCCTGTTCTCCTCGCTGCTCTCATTCTACCTGCCCCTGGCGGTGGTCCTGGCCGTGTATTCACAAGTGTACGTGGTGGTGCGTAGGACTACACTTTCTCTGCAGACTGGGGTGAAGCGTCACCGTGACTATGGGGACGGGGCGACGGAGGTGGTCCTGAGGATTCACCGGCGCGGCGCGTTGGTGATGGATGAGCGTGGAAGGTCAAGGAGAGCGCATACACGATGGCTACTGCGCTTTTCCCGGGAGAAGAAGGCTGCAAAGAACCTGGCGGTGGTGGTGGGCATTTTTATCCTGTGCTGGCTGCCCTTTTTCCTCATCCTACCTTTGGGTAGGTGAACAGCATATTGTCTTCTGAAGTGATTGTTATATGTTGCACAAAGTCTTCTTCAAATATAGGACTTCAATATCATTTGGATCCTTGACCAGGTAAACATTTGGGATTGCTGCGATCTTAAATACCTGAAGTTGCAGTGTTTTTATCTGGGGAAGGTTGCTGTGAAACTCCTGAAATAAGTGAGACTTTGCATCTGCTGCTCCACCACAACATTGCATGTGGCACAACGGGAAGTATGAGAGTGATGTTTGCATCAGCCAATTGGCACACAGTGGCCGCCTAGTACACAAGAGTGTGCTTTTTGTTTTTGTGATGAGTTCAGATGTTGGAGCCAGACCGCTCGTGTTCTGCACCATGCGATTGGCCAGTAAAGGCTAAGTTGTTCCCGTCGCGTGGTCCCTTTCCAGTAAACCCGGTGAATATGGGCCTAGCCTCAGCAGCCGTTATAAAGAAAAGGGACACGCAACGGTAGTTTACCCTCACCTTCATGCGGAACACTTGGAAACTGTGGTGCACGATCCTCGGTCGGATTTTTTGAGGGTAAATAAGCAGCATTCCTGCTGCACATGTCTGCATGTTCAGTAACACGGAGGTCAAACTGATTACATTTGAGTGATACAAAATGTAGGAAGGGCTGCGATAGGGCAAAATTGCGGTATCACCAAAATTGGTCCAAATAATTTGCGCTGATTGGCTGAATTTTGCGTTAGTTGTTGCCATCACAATATCACAAATTCCTGGAGGCGCTGCTTGACCGACACTGAGTCTTGTTGGCTACAAAGAGAACACTTTAGAAAAACCCTGTTGAGAGGTTATGTGTGACATGTTTATGTTGTTTCTGCCGTGACGGTTATAAGGTGTGACGTTTGTTGGGATGTGACTTATCCCGCGTCACTTGTGATTAGTTCTGTGTGAAAACAACTAATTCCTGTCATGTGTAAGTCAGGCAGCTGAACACAAAAGCTCTTTAGCTCATTCCACAGATCTTCACTTGCGCTCAGTTGTAATGCACCTTGAGTAAAATCCTGTGATAATGGGTGTGTGTGTGACAGTTTAATCTTTTAGGGCAAGTGTAGGGAGCAAAGCAGTTTCGATTTAACTTCCGCAGTCTTGGACAGTGGTTTGAACAACTTTTTGTACAATTGCCCTCTCAAAAGTGCGTCCATTTGTTTGTGTGCGTACACAGGTTCCGTGTTCCCTGCACTAAGGCCCTCTGAGGTGGTCTTTAAGGTGGTCTTCTGGCTGGGCTACTCCAACAGCTGTATTAACCCGTTCATCTACCCGTGCTCTAATCTGGAGTTCCGCCGTGCATTCTCACGCCTCCTGAGGTTCCCCCGTCACCGCAGAGCGCCACAACACTCCTCTCTGAGCGGCTCCACCAGAGAACTCTCCAGAGGCCAACAACCAAACCTAAGAAACTCACTTTTCCTGCAGATGAAGGATGATGACATCAGTGATGTCTGGGGGTGACTGGCCTCTTCGTAGCTCCAGCAAAAAATGAGTCGTGTACAGCTGTGGTGCCTGTGCCTTTTACTCTATTTTAACATTGATTATGAACACATCCAAAATATGTTATTAAACTCTGGCACAACTACCCCTGCACTTTTTATTTATTCATTGTGTACTAAATCCACTTCATTCTGTCAACATAATGCATTTATGATTGTTATATATATTATATATCTTATAACCAATGAAATGCAATAAAGATCTATCGACATTATAGTTTGCTCTAGTCTCTTTGTGTGTCTGTGCCAGCTTGGTTTTAATAGGATTTAGGACTTTGCTGAGATAATTGCAGGTAGTTTCACATGGGGATGAGTCCAGCACCAAACCTGACAGGGCAGATATCAATCGGTCTCTCTCTATCTCTCTCTCTCACACACACACACACACAAAATCCTGCAGTTGGCTTAGGCTCTTAAAGTAGGTCCTGTTAATCAAATTTTTAAAATATGTTTCTATCAGCTGAGAGGTGATAGAAACATATTTCTATGTTTCTATGGTGAAACCTAACATGACTTTGTCCCTCTTACTGACCTAAATATTTTCTTCTGCTGTTCATCTTGTAGTCACACACTCCATTACGCACATGTGTGTTTAATCTCAGAAGCCAAATAACACTCTGACACTAAAACACATACATTCGTGCACAATGTCCAAACCATTCAATCCAATCAGATAACTAGCGAGGGCTTAACAAACACACAGATAACAGTAACTATTTTGGGCTACAGTGCCAATGAGCCAATGAACTGTTCTCATAACAATCAGCGATGTGGAGGACATTCATACTATAAAAGTCTCACCTGAACTAACCTGACAAAGAATGGTCGACGTATCTGTGCCTGAAATGTGACCGCTGCCTTTTAAGTGAGCAGTGTGTGGGGACTGTATCTTGCTCAAGGTGACCTCGGTTGCACCTTGGCAGATTGGGGTTTGAACCCACCACCACTGCCCCATACATTGGTTTATTATAAGAAGAATTTGTTTTGATTGATTGATTTGATTGTTTTGATTGTTTTGATTGATTGATGCACTGAAAGTAAAACTTAAAATAAAACTAAGAAGTTTAAAAACATGAAAAGATTACAAAATAAACAAGGAATAGCCGTTGATGGATTTCCTCCATTTGTGGGAAACTACTGGAAGACCTTGGGATGTGTAGATTACATCAATTCAGCATCCCACTGTATCTCAAGACTAAATGTTGCTGATAATGGGCCTCTCCACATTTATGCATGTGGGGTTAATAACAGGGTGGTAGTAGCCTAGTGGGTAACACACTCGCCTATGAACCAGAAGACCCAGATTCATATCCTGCTTACTACCATTGTGTCCCTGAGCAAGACACTTAGAAACTCTAAGTGTCTCCAGGGGGGGACTGTCCCTGTAACTACTGATAGTATGTAGCTCTGGATAAACTAAAGTGAAGTGATCGTCACATGTGATACACAGCAGCACAGCACACGGTGCACACAGTGAAATTTGTCCTCTGCATTTATCCCATCACCCTGAGTGAGCAGTGGGCAGCCGTGACAGGCGCCCGGGGAGCAGTGTGTGGGGACGGTGCTTTGCTCAGTGGCACCTCAGTGGCACCTTGGCGGATCGGGATTCGAACCGGCAACCTTCTGATTACGGGCCGCTTCCTTAACCGCTAGGCCACCACTGCCTCATAAGGGCGTCTGATAAATGCTGTAAATGTAAAATGTAATATCTATATACTTAAGTTCTGTAACGTAGGTTCTGAATTCTTTCCTATCTGGGATACAGTGACACTGAGTGATAAGGAGAAGTCAGCTTGGTGGCTTTTTCATCACGCCGTGACCGTGACCGCGATGACGTCACAGACCACGTGGTACCTTCGTCGGCGCTTCGCCCAGGTCCAATTGGCGTAATCACCGAAAGTGAACAGTGCCGGAGAGAGATAGAAAAAAGAACGACGAGTTTCCAGCCGCTCGCAGCGGCCCTTGTTTCATCGGTGGATTTAACAGTCCGAGTGCGGAGAAGCGCTGCTCCGCCGCCGCCGCCTGGAGACCTTAAGCGGGTCGTGCCTGGATGGCCGAAGCTGCCGCCGCTGGTACGCATTACCGATTAGCCAGCCAGCTAACGGTGCTAACCGAGAGTTCGCTCGGTCACGATAGTTACGCATAATGAACTCGCCAGCTCGCCGGCGTTTATTAGCGTGTGTAATAACCCCAGTCGGCGGTTAGTACGAAGTCGGCTGTCATGTAAAAAAAAAGATGAAAAGAAAGGCACCGGTGTTTAGGGAAGGCTGGCGGAGTGAGTGGGTTTAAGCTGCCATGTTGTTTCCCTAAAAAGTCTTAATTTCACTACACGTACATTGAATGGATTCTGTGAATGTTCCGAAAATTCCATGAACTATTCGGTAAATGAGACGGGTTTGCCGTCATTGTAGTAGGAAGTGCTTTGGCTGAGGACCTAGTCCAGAGAAACCAAAGTCCCCTTGATCCTGTTAGCCAAACCGGGGTTTAAAAGCTATCGTGCACCCCAGTTTCCAGACCTGGAGACGAATGTAGATCCAGAAAAGGATGGATGTTGTTTCGGATGGGTTGTCAGTGTTGTCAGAGCAGAATACGGGCAAGTATGATTGAAATACGCTGCTCAAAAAAAGGAACGCAATCCTAGATCTGAAAGAATTTAATATTTTTATAAAATATTTTGTTCTATACATAGTTACATTTACATATGCAGCATTTATTTGATGCCCTTATCCAGAGCGACTTACAATCAGTAGTTACAGGGACAGTCCCTGTAACTACTTGAAATCATTAAACTCAACACTCATTCTACACAATTATATAAAGTTATTATTAAGGTGCAATATAGGGCATGATGGCCTAAAAAAAAAAAAAAAAAAAGTAAAGTGATTGTCACATGTGATACACAGCAGCACAGCACACGGTGCACACAGTGAAATTTGTCCTGTGCATTTAACCCATCACCCTGAGTGAGCAGTGGGCAGCCATGACCGGCGCCCGGGGAGCAGTGTTATGGGACGGTGCTTTGCTCAGTGGCACCTCAGTGGTACCTTGGCGGATCTGGATTCGAACCGGCAACCTTCTGATTACGGGGCCGCTTCCTTAACCGCTAGGTTATGTCCATAAGCAAAAAAGAAGAAATAAAGCAAAGCAGACATGCTTTTTTTCCCAAAATGATGATATCTACGTTTTCTGGGGAGTGTAGACGTCTTTTCTGTAACTGTGTGCCCTGCTGTTGAGAACACCCACTTGCTAGGCACTGAGGTGCGTCTTGCCATTGTGGTGAGGTGACTGCATTTACATTTAATGCTTTTCCACCACATCAGTGGATCACCATCCACCGGAATACCACCTCCTCTTTGATTGTGCCATAATGCTCCGACACAGGAGCATGAGATTTAAGTGAGGCTAGAGGTTTCTCGAGTTTCTCTGCTCTTCCAATTCGACGAGCCATGAGTATCACTTGACAGGCTGACTCTGTTCACCATACTATGGAAGTCCATAGAGGACATGCAATATCACTTTTATTTTGTTATCTCAATATAGCAACTTGTAGTATTGAGATTTTTTTTTTTTACTGATTTGTTTGATTGGAGCTAATCATCAGCATCATGGATGAACGCATTCATTATTACTTTAATCAGGAGCTGACACAAGCAGAAATAATACTATTTTTATACCAGAGGAGAATACTCTGGCAGGGGTGGCCAAATCACAATAAATCACTTTATATATTTCTATTATTAAGGTCTGGCAATATGAAGTGGTGATAACACACAAACTACAAATCCCATAGTGCACTTCTTCAATTGTCTTGCTGAATGCAGTATGTGGTGTGATCAACTTGAAATTATTTTTTTCGTGCTTCAAAGTCACTAAATCTCTGTGCAAAGTCAGT
This sequence comes from Denticeps clupeoides, assembly GCF_900700375.1. Taxonomy (NCBI): domain Eukaryota; kingdom Metazoa; phylum Chordata; class Actinopteri; order Clupeiformes; family Denticipitidae; genus Denticeps; species Denticeps clupeoides. The sequence continues at coordinate 29,198,091 of NC_041708.1, read as the reverse complement.
GTGTTTAATCTTGCAGGAGTAAAAAGACATGAATTGGTGGCAAAAGCTTATAAATTTTTCTTAGAGTTCTTAGAACGCACCTGCCGTAGTAACGTCGAAAACATTGGTCTTGTGTGAAATGGTCACCACCAGCAGAACCACGCCTGCCTATAATTTCCACATGTTGTCTATTCCCTTAGCACAACAGCATGTGAAATTGATTGATGTTGCTTCCTAAGTGGACAGTTTGATTTCACAGAAATGTGATTGACTTGGAGTTACATTGTGTTGTTTAAGTGTTCCCTTTATTTTTTGAGCAGTATTTTTTGAGCAGAATGTCTTCCAGCAGCTGTATAGGTCTTTGAAAATCCATATATATTTCAGAACTGCACATATATGGAATACATTTTTGAAAGTTGTTACTCCTTTTGGTTTCTAGACACACTGGAACTGAATCCAGACACTGCAGAATTTGTCCCACAAGAAAAACGCAACCAGTATCCCCGTGCCAGGAGAGGAAAGCCCAGGTCTGATCAGGACCAGAACTGGAGAGGTCACCACAATGGCTCCCACCCAAAGCATCCCCTTAATAGTGACAAGAGTACACACCATAGTCATGAAGACTCCACAAGAGATGACATGAGGAGAGGTAGAGGAAGGGGTGGAAGGGGCAGAGGTGGTGGTGGTGGAGGAGGAGGGAGAGGACGAGGTGAAAGTGGAGAGCAGAGTGGCAATGGAAGACAGCCTAGAAGTGGGCAGTTTCCCAGATGGCAGAAGCCAGGTAATAGCAGTCTTCTCGGTTTGAATGAGGATAGTAGTCAAATCCCAAATCTAGTGCACCCAACCAATCACCACCTTGAATTAGAAGGGTTATACAGGCAAAGTCACAGAGAAGAAGATGTGCAGGCCAGTGAAGAACACCGTGACGCGCGTCCCAAAAAGTCAAGAAAATTCAACCAGGAGCCAAGGAGAGCACATGAAGAAAAAAATGTCAGAGTGCCATTTCTTAAGGAGAAGGAGGAAAACCAAGAAAACTGCCATTCTGGAGCAAGGGACTGCCCTCCCAGTAAGCCTCAAGATGTCAGTTGTCGTTCCGAGCACGATGCAAGGTTCCAGAACCGAAGGACTTGGAGGATGGGAGAGAAAGAGACCCATGGTGAATCTAAAAAGAGAGCTGCTGACCATCGCTACTCCAGAGGAAGTTGGAGGGACCACCATCAGGCAGAGGTGCAGATGAGAGGGGATCATGAACAAAGGCCATCGTCAGCAATAGCGAGTCCATTAAATACTCCAGAGGAGCTCAGCAGGAGGAGTGGTCCAGGGAGAGGCCCGAGCAGACGCACCCCATTACAAGATCGTGGACAGAAACGGACTGGTGGTCCTGATCAGACACCTGGCCAGAGACAATTTATGGCCGTCCCAAAAAGTAAAGAGACCCAGACAGGTGAGCGTTTCCTTGCTGCAGGTCCCACCACACTGGATGTTATGTCCTTGTATTGCTAGTTCTTTTCCATGTAATGTGTCTTGCTTGTGTCTTATGCTTGAATTGTTCACTGTTACGTTTTTGATTTTTTTTTTTTTCTCAGGTTGTTTAATAGAGCAGTTGACTGCGGAGAAATACGAGTGTATGGTGTGCTGTGAGGCCGTTCGAGTCATGGCACCCGTTTGGAGCTGTCAGAGTTGCTTCCATGTCTTCCACCTCAACTGCATTAAGAAATGGGCTCGCTCTCCTGCTTCTCAGGCACACGGTAATGAAAACCAAAAATCATTCTAAGATGCTGCTAAAACTAAACTACCCACAGTTTGTAACAAAATAAATCATGAATAAAAACGTTGTTTTACAGACGGGAGTGAAGGGTGGAGATGCCCTGCCTGCCAGAATGTTGCCTTTCGAGCACCCAACTCTTATATGTGCTTCTGTGGTGAGAACACTGCAGTGCTGTTGGTTTTCCTGTATTAAATTCCTTTTATAAAGTTCTCAGGCTCAACTATTTCCAGTTTGCTGAACCTTTTGCTGTTATTTGCAGGGAAAGTGACCAACCCAGAATGGCAGAGAAGTGAGATCCCCCACAGCTGTGGAGACCTCTGCGGAAAGAAGAGGACTGCAGCAGACTGCAGTCACCCATGCAACATGTGAGGCCACTTTGGGACAAATAATGAGGTTGTAAGCAAAGTTGAGGGGCAGGTTCTTTTTGTTTGTTGGTTTGTATTATTCACAAATGAATACAACCTTTGACCTTTTGTCTGCTGCATATGTAATGCTTTTGGACAGTCAGTACAGCTATAAAGAATACGGGTCTGGAGCTGAGCAGCATTACATCAGTCACCCACGTGTTGCCCACGTGTAAGGACCTGTGTGCATGTCACATGGTTTTGATTGTCCTATATTTCTGTCTGCTTATTGGTCCACAGTCTGTGCCACCCTGGGCCATGTCCACAGTGTCCTGCTTTTGTAACGAAATCCTGCATTTGTGGAAGAACCAGGTATAAAGCCAATCATGGTCAGAACTGTTTAATGAATTGATTTCAGCTCACAATATATTTTTATACTGTTATGTAAATGTAATACGGTGTCATCAACTCTGACTCTATACTTTTCTGAGCTTTTTCAAACATTTTTTTTTACATGGTATAATATCATTCTATTACTCGCATAAGGCTCACTTTAATATTTCGAAAACCCCAGCACAGTATTTAATTTGTTGTCCTATAAAATGGGTCTGTAATCTGTCCTCAACATTTGGAAGAACTGTTGAAAATGTTCTACAGTCAGTTTTTTCAATGCATTGTAGTGAACTGCTGTTAAATCCATCTTCTCTCCGTAGCCAGCAAGTCCGCTGCAGCCAGTCTGTTGCCATTCGCTGTGAGCAGGTGTGCAATGCCTTACTCAACTGTGGGGAACACACCTGTGCCCAGGTGTGTCACAGTGGGCAGTGCAAGCTTTGCCAGCTCAGTGTCCACCAAGGTCAGTTTTTGGCCATCTGCAGAACACTGCAGGACATTGTAGATCTGTTTTTACACATTGCCCAAAACATTATCCAACAGGGCGCACAACATTTGCACAGTGGTGTACTGTGTGTTATGTTATGTCTTAAATCTCTATTCATCCTCCATTCCTCCCTCCATCTTTCTGCTCATCCCCTTCAGGGTAGGCCTCTGACACTTTTCAACTTTTGATCTTTGTGTTCTGCAGTTTGCTACTGTGGTGCAGGATCCAGGACTGTGTCATGTGGGACGGATAAGGACAGCTTTGATGGCTCAGGCTATTTCTCTTGTCAAAAGCCATGTGGAAAGTGAGTTAATAGGGAGTACAGTAGAGTAAGCTAAACCTTTCACTTTAATTCATTAAAAGACTAATGTGTTTTTGCTAGGGCTGCACAGTAATCAAATTTTAATCAAAATCACCACCAGGGGGTGAACAAAAGCACAGACTGGGCGGCAACCTCAAATTGTGACCAAGTGAGACTGCAAGAAATTGTCCTTCATTTGGGGTTGAAAGAGAGAGAGAGAGAGACAGAGAGAGAGAGACTCGCATATATAATCTCGCACCACATACGGCTATAATTATGAACGAAGAATCAATGCACAACATTTCATAAGGTTTTATTTTATCTTTAATGTTTACAGCATTTTGTGTATTCATGTTACAGACCAGAGTGTCTGCCTTCCCACCTCATAGGAAAGGCACAGCTTCTGTTCTGGTACCTGTATATGTTGCATAGTTAGTTCACTGTCTATAGTTGTTGACAAATCTAAACAAAATGCCTCTGTGTTTGGCCCTGCCCTGTCTATAGTAATTTTTCCAAATAAGCAGGTAAATGAAAGTTCATCTTTATTGTTAAATATAAAAAATGAAATATTTTCATAGGATGTGAAATACAAAATATAAAAGCCTTGTTCCCTTGCCATCGTGCAGCCTTAGTTTTTTCAAGTTATAAAGTCTCTCACTGTAACCATGTTTGCATATTTGTTATTATGCAATTATGATTGCGCCTCTATGTTTGTTCTGTCTTCTTTAACTACCCTTATTTATTATTTTACTTACTCTGCTTCATTGCTCCTGTATAAATTACTTTTTTTTTTTTTTAAATCTCAACAGGGTTCTGGACTGCCAGATCCACACATGCCAGCAGGTTTGCCATGCTGGATCATGCCAGTCATGCCTCCGTTCACCTAAGCTTGTTCGCTCCTGCCCTTGTGGTCAGACGCCTCTGAGTAAACTGATGGAGTTGGGCTACCCTGAAAGACGCTCCTGTGCGGACCCCATACCATCCTGCAGCAAAACCTGTGGAAAGCCACTGCCTTGTGGCTCCAATGGTGAGAGAGACAGTAGACAGTGACAAAGTATTTTTGTGTTCATGGCAGTAGGACAAAGACATAAAGCAGAGCTTTGGATGGCAGCCTTCAAGTCACATGAGCATTTGTAAATGACGCTGATTAGTGGGACATGGTATCTTTCCAGACATCATCCACATGTGTGAGAAGCTGTGTCATGAGGGCATCTGTGGCCCGTGTTTCCTCACGTCCACAGTCAAGTGCAGGTGTGGCTCCAAAACTAAAGTAAGTCATTTTCAGTGCAAGTTTTGCCCTGTACTTGTACATGTGTAATGACAATAAAGTTGAATCTAATCTAATATAACAATCTTTCCTGCTTTGAATCATTCATGTTTGTCTTATTCAGGAGGTTCCATGTGCAAGTGTCCAGTATGAAAGTAAGAACTTATCAGATGCAATGATTGTCTCAAAACCACAGTGATCTTGTGAACTGCTTCTGCAGATTTTGTAAATCAGGTATGTAATGGCCCTTGTTTTTCTTTGGCAGATGAATTTACTTGCGAGAAGCGATGCAACAAGAAGCGATTTTGTGGCCGTCACAAATGTGGAGAGCTGTGCTGTGTGGTGAGTGGTGGTATTCATGAATCTGTTATTTGCCTAAATATACAGTGGTGATCTTATTATGTCCAGACTACACAAGTACAGAGAAATGACCAGAAGTATTGGATCTCAACCAGACCTTCGAAAAAGCCCATATTATGTTTTTTTTATTTTTTTATGTGCCTGCATTGCAGGACGTGGAGCACAAGTGTTCTCTTATCTGTGGCTACAAACTGAACTGTGGCCTCCATCGCTGCCAGGAGCTCTGCCACCGTGGTAACTGCCAACCCTGCTGGCAGACGAGTGAGTCTACTCTTCTATACACACACCTTCTATCACACCCACCCAGCTGTGAAAGATCTGTTTACTCTAACACCTCACACACCTTCAGTTCAGCTACATCTCAAATGTGTTTGGATTTGTGTTCCACAGGCTTTGATGAACTGACATGTTACTGTGGTGAAACAGTACTATATCCACCCATCCCATGTGGCACCAAACCACCAGAGTGCAAGAACCCTTGTACCCGTCAGCACGAGTGTGATCACCCGGGTACCAGCGGATTCTATCAGATTATTTGCAAACTTGTGAAGTGCAGTACATTATTCTGAATTATGTGTGTTTTTTTCTTTCCCACAAGTGTTTCACAACTGCCACAGCGAAGAGAAATGCCCACCATGTACCTACCTCACAAAGAAATGGTGCATGGGAATGCATGAGGTAAGGAACACAAGGGCAGCCTTTCACTTTTACTGTTCATCACACTGTTTGAAGCGTAACGTGTATCATGTTAAGAGTTTTAATTTCTCTCATCCAGCAACGGAGCAACATCCCATGCCACCTACAGGACATCTCCTGTGGTCTAGCCTGTAATAAGCTCCTTCCGTGTGGCTTTCATCGCTGTTGCCGAATCTGTCACCGTGGGGATTGCCTGGGTGATTGTGAGCCCTGCCGGCAGCCCTGTGTCACGCCCCGCCCTGACTGTGGACACCCATGCGCTGCCTCATGCCACCATGGGATGCCATGCCCACGCAGTACATGCACTACTAAGGTCTGTGGTGATTTGATGACCCCCTTGTTGACCCTTTCTGGAGGGTTATCAGTGGATCTTCAGTTTTTTCTAATTTTTAAAAATGTTAGACAGAATTTATTGATAACTTACACCACGCAGATCACCAGCAGTTTCATTTAAGCAACAAGTGAGTGTGAGAGCTTACCGCACTTCAATATATGGGGCAGTGGTGGCCTAGAGGTTAAGGAATCAGACCTGTAAGTGGAAGGTCGCCAGTTTGAATCCCGAGCTGCCAAGGTGCCACTGAGCAAAGTACCATGCCCATACGCTGCTCCCACTGCTCACCAAGGGTGATGGGTTAAATGCAGAGGACACATTTTGTTGTGTGCACCGTGTGCTGTGCTTCACAATGACCATCACTTCATTTTCACTGAGGTGCTGGGAAAATGACTGCCCTTAAGAGTTTAATTGCATTAAAATGTAATGCCCAGATTAGATTCCAGATTATATGGATTCAAAAAAGAATTACTCTTGACTTCATGTTCTTTATTGCACATTAATCATTCATTTAATGGCAGTGGTGATTCATAAGGTTTGACAGAGGTGAACGTTTCATTAACACATTCCTGACTTGGGTCTCCCTTTCAGTTTCAGAACTTTTAAAATAATATGTCTTTATAGACATTAGTCTTAGTTAGCAATTTGTCTTAGTGGCAAAGATGAGAGGAGAAAGTGGCTCTGATGACTTATGAATTAGACTCTTGGGCTCTAGGTGGAGCTGCAGTGTGAGTGTGGCCGTAAGAAGGAGATGGTGCCATGCACAGAGGCCTTCAGTTCATACCAGAGGTTTGTTTCACTGTATATAGCTCATTTGATTTTTCTGTTCGAGAGATTCTTTGTCTTACACTCATATGTGATTTTTGCGTGTTTGTGTTGTAAAGATATGCAGCCATCGCCATGGCGAGTAAACTTTCAGACTTGCAGCTTGGAGATTCTGTGGATATTGGACAGCTCATTCCCAAAAAGGAACGCAAGCAACCCAGGTCCTTATCCAACAACACACACTGTCCATATGCACACACTCTTACTCAAGCTACCCTTACACAGCCTCTCACACTCATTGGTATGTTTTGTTATTTTTAATGCATGTGTTTTAGGTTGGAGTGTGATCAGGAGTGTGCGACACTGGAGAGGAACAGGTTTGCCAAACATAAATAGTTTTTTATATTTTATTGTTTTTAGATATGTTTTTTGGTCCACATTGGTTAATTTCTCTGTCTGTTAAATAATTTGATATTCCTACATTTTTGTGCTTTGTGCATCGAATATTCACTGTTGTTATCTGCTGACAGGCGATTGGCTGAAGCCCTGCAAATTGACCAATCCAATGATCCTTTCAGTCTCAGATCTACATCCAAGTACAGTGACACTCTTAAAGAGGATGCCAGGTGTATTTTCTTTTTGATTTGCACATTTAAAAGGTCACAATGACAAAGAAAATGTACGATTATGTAAGTATTAAGACCTCTTTACTGAGTCAAATGTCACCTTTGTCAATCCAGAAAGGAGTTTAAATTTGTCAGTGAAGTCGAAGAAGAAATTAATAACCTGATTGAACATGCAAACAAGGTAAGTCAGTAAGCACATTTCTGTTTTTGTCTCTTAACTTATTAAAATGAATGTGGAAACTTTTGCCATCATATAAAATGGAATAGTAATGGGTTTGTGTTTGTCACAGGGTAAGCAGCCAAAGCGGAGTTACTGTTTCCCCCCCATGAACAGGGAACACCGGCGAATAGTTCATGAGCTGGCTGAGGTATACGGGGTGGAGAGCGTCAGCTATGACAGTGAGCCCAAGCGCAATGTGGTCATCACTGCAATCAGGTCAGCATCTGTCATTGTAGAACTGTACTTACTACTATAATATAGGGTTGGACAAATGTGATTGTCATAATAATTAACAATTCATTACAATATTTATCTAATCTCTTTATTTAATAAGTAGGTGTACCCGGCACCTCCTTTGTCATTTGTTAGTTCTCATGCTGCTGTGCAACATCTCTGCAGGGGCATTTTCTGTATTATATATGCCATGATAAATCTTATTGCTTTGGGCGTGTCACTGACCCTTAGTGTCAGGACAACACATTTAACCAGTAGCCCAAAGTGTTCAGCGCAGCCTGTTTTCATTTTTGCAGGGGGAAATCTGCCTGTCCAAACTCCACCCTGACTGCCCTGATAGAAAGAGAGACCACAGCAAGGGCCCCACCTCCAATCGCCCACATCAAACAGCACAGCAGCAAGTAAGCACAGAGAGCAAACAGCTGGTGGTTTTTTATTTAATTATCCCATCAAAGTTTATTCTAGGTTTAATTCTTTTTTTTTTTTCCCCTGTGTGAACAAAATGTCTTGTTTTTGTGCTGACAGGAGTGAAAGTGGAAGTGGCTGGCTGAAACCAACTAAAGAAGAAAGCGCCATTGATTACTTTGACGTTCAGGACTGAGTCTAACTCTGAACCAGGCTCTTAAAATAAAGTAATATCAATGTTTGCACCTTAATCCTGAATTTGCAAATAAATCCTTATTTACTACCATAGCTGCTGCACAATGCCGAGAAAGCACTCATTCATTAAACTAGATTAGAAAGCTTATAATTTCATAGTGATATTAGTTTTGTGAGTCAGTTGAACACTCAAGCTGGCTAAAGTACAAGTAGTATGTGAATATCTTATACATATGAAGTAAAATAAGCTTTATTTGGAATGTGCTAATATTTTCCTTTCTGCAATATCTTTTTCACAATATGACCACTAGATGGGGGGTTTCAAAATTTCCATGACAATAGGTTCTCAGATTTTTTCAAGATGTTTAAAATGTATTCACACATTGGTTGAATCCGGGAATTAAACTTTTTTCGTCCCATAACCATTTAAGATGGATTTTTTTTTTTTGCGATTGTGTTGAAAAAATGATAAGCACTTTAAGTAATTATTTATTTGAAGTCCTGCTCTGTTTTTAACAAACAAGAGATTGTTTAATGGAATTAAAGGACGTGACTTGGATTTGTTTGGTACTCACACTCAACGTGTCACGACACACCTCCAGCTGCCAAATAACTGTTCGCCGTATTGGTTCAGTGGCCAACCTGTTCCAGAAAAAAAAAAAAAAAGTCTCCGCTACTCTTTTCACACAGTCCCTAACGCAGATTCACTTTTCAATCCGACAAAGGGAGCCCATATCGAGGCAAACGTTTGCCTCGATACTCGCCGGATTCCTCCGTTCGGTGGTACCTGTCATTTTGATCGTGTTTTTTTTTTTTTTTTTTTTTTTCCTCGCGTCTTCTGGGGTATTTTATTGGCTGCCGGCCTCGGGGCCGGGTAATTTTAGGACGCTCCCTATACAAAATGAAATTAAGGCTCTAACCAGACTCCAGCGGTGCCGGCGCGCCTGCGCCGCACTCCCAGCCGCACTTGGCGCCGCGAGACCCGGCCGCATCTCTTCTCCCCCTCCGTTCCGCGACCGCGACCGGCGGCGGCGGCCCAAGTTCATTACCGACCGGACCCGCGCCGCGCCGCGACACGACGGACCGCACTGCAGCGATGGAAAGGAAGGTAGGAGTCCTGCGACGGCGGCGCGGTTTTTTTTGCGCCACCAGATGTGCGTGACCCCCCCCCCCCGCCCCGAAAATATATTTTCGTCGCCGCTGTCATTTATTTATTTATTTGTTTTGCATCGGCCGTTAAACGGTGCGTGTAGGTACCGCTGATCGCGGTTTTCACGGACCGGCTCTAGTTTATTGGGTAGGAGGGCATTTACTCATATGCGCAATTCTGAAACACACACACACGCGCATAAAAAAAAAGAACATGCATTAGACGATTAAAAAAAAAAACCAATCGTTGCGTCGCAATTAAACGCGCGCTCAACAGATGCAACAATAGTTGAGGGTTTGAGGGGAGGGGGGGGGGACGGGACGCTCTGCGTAATTACAGTAGGGGGTCCGCGTACAGTAGCCGCACTCTCACCCACCCCACCCCACCCCGCCCCGATCCCAGCCACTGCAGGCACGGGGATGGGGATGGGGATGGGGATGGGGATGGGGGGGGGCTTTTAACCTTGACTGGCGAGAGCGCGCACGCACCTCGGGTCGGACCCTGAATCTTGAACCTGGTCCGATTCCACAGGAATCCAAATGTTAGGTAGTGTCATGTTCTAAGCCTCTCACCTGCTCGGAAACAATGGGGTTGTTTCACAGAGTTAACCAAGGGAAGGAAGCCTGTTGTTTTCCTCTCAGTCATTAATTTAGTGTGCCCCCCCCCCCCCCCCCCCTTCCACACACACACACACACACACACACACAAGAAGTCGAGTCAGCATCTTCAGATCACACATTTCATCTCATCACAACCTAATTTGTCCAGGCAAGGCAAATTTATTTATAAAGCCGAGTCAAACAGCAGATGCACAGATACAACAGGGATTCGCAAATTGGATCTTATTAAAAAAAAAGCCAAAACAGGCAGCAAAGGCCCAAAAAGTAAATGAAACACTGCAACAAGGCGCTAAAAGTCAAACTCGACAACACCACATCAGTGCCAAACCCCACATAAAAACGCATATGATCATGAGGGAATGGCTGCCTACGTTTACTTCGGCTAAAGACTAGTTTCATCTGAGGAAGATGGTTGAGTTTAGGTCACTGCAGTGCTCTGTTTGTGGGTGTCGGCCAGCCTGCGCCGTCCGTTGAGGAATCTTCTCTCCTCACCTGAGCGTTTCATCGCTGCGTATTGTGTACTTCTTTTTGCATGTTAATGCGTAGGTGAGTGTTCTGTGTTGCAGCAGTGCTATGATGTTGCACTTTGGAAAAGCCTGTGCTTCTTTCAACCATTACATTAAAAAATGTGGCCTAGTCAAATGTGTAAATGTCCTTTCAATTGCACCGCAGTCTCCGTGTGACTGTTCTTCTTAGTAAGCGCCATCACTTTGGACTTAAGGAGTGGCCTTGTCTGCAGAAGCAGGGACGTGCGGAAGGCTCTGCTGTGGAGGCCTGGCTGCTCCATGGATGCATAGGAGGACCTCGGGGGCAGGGTGCATGGCGATGCAGCCAACTGAAGTGGATGTTATTTATCAGACTTGGTAGCGGCAAGTCTGAATGTCTTCATTAGTTATCATAATGAGCTCATCTCTGTTTCAAAAACGAAACTGTGGCTTTTTTGGGTTTGTCTTCTGTTGAAGAATGTGTTTGCCGGCATTGGGATAATGCACACATGTACTTCATATGATGTTAGTGAACAGGCCCCATGCACAAAACATTATTTGTTCCAGGCCTTGCACCATAAAAATACCCCCATTAAAGCTGCATAAATCCGGTTACACAGCTCCAGCAATTGCACAATAATAATCAATAATTCTCACTTTAAACAATTGTAGGACATTGTTGCATGATGATGATTTTCACTCCCTCCAAAAGGCAAAGGCAAGCTTTTGTAGCGTTCAACCTCTAAGCCAACCTGATCACTGAGGGTGAGGGACAGATTTTCCTTTTGGATCCTCAACCTCAACTTCCTGTCCTCTCCTGAGGATAGCTCCTCTAAGACACTCATTTTTATGTGCAGTGGTCTCCTCCATTTTCCCATCTTCTCCTTATGATTCCACCTTTTCCTGGTGCTCTGTGTCACTCATCTCATCTGAGAGGCCTGTTGTTGGTCTCACGTTGGACTCAATAGCTTTTCTCCTCAGCCTGTCCCACGTTTCACCACTAACTGACCTCCCTTTGAATCTGGGGTCCATTGCTGTGGCTTTCAGGATGGCTTGGATGTCATCATGCTGTCATCATCTCTCCCTCTTTGCTTGATGCTACAAACATTGTATCCTCATCACAGTAAGATGCTCTTCTAGTTTTTGAAGGATGGGTATGATCTGTCCACAGGTGGCATTTCAAATGACACACAGTGTGGATGTATAGAGGATTCTCATGAGCTGAAGAAACTCCTCAGTCTTCTGGAAGTCCTCATCCTTCAGATGATCTAGGTTGTCTGGGTCCAAGGCTGCTGCCTGGGTCCAAGGCTGGAAACTGCTCCATGAATCTCTCTATCTGTAGATAGAGCGAGTTCCATTTGGTCTTGACATCAAGGACTCAACAGCAGCAACAACAACAGACAACATGCATTTAATTACCAAACCTTTGATTATTGACCTTGTTCAATCTGTACATTTCTAAACATTTGTATAATATATTAAACTGACTTACCGAGAACAACTGTTTTGGAAAGGGAGGACCTCTTGAACCACATGACCACTGCTCTGATTCAGGCTGCAAATTTATCAATGCAAGCAATTTTGTTTTATAATATTTTGTGCAAAGCATCTTATTTTTTGGGTTTGTAGCTTCTTGACAGCAACCTCCATATTACCAGCATTGTCGACAGTCACAGCTAAAATCTTGCTTGACTCTATCCCGAGCTCTTCAAGTATGTCTGCAATCTCCTCTGCCACTACTTAACAGGGGCAGTGGTGGCCTAGCGGTTAAGGAAGCGGCCCTGTAATCAGAAGGTTGCCAGTTCGAATCCCGATCTGCCAAGGTACCACTGAGGTGCCACTGAGCAAAGCACCGTCCCCACACACTGCTCCCCGGGCGCCTGTCATGGCTGCCCACTGCTCACTCAGGCTGATGGGATAAATGCAGAGGACAAATTTCACTGTGTGCACCGTGTGCTGTGCTGCTGTGTATCACATGTGACAATCACTTCACTTTAATAATGTGTTTGAGTACACTGCCCTGGTGTGGAGGACCTTCTGTTTTGCATTGCCCTGGCTTGTGTAACAGTACAATAGTGGTCCTGGCAAAGGCTTGTCCACCCATCTGATGGCCAGCTTTGACACATCCTTCTGTTCACTGATCACACACTGAAATAATGGAAACGCGGGGTCTTTGAATTTTTAAATGTAATGTTTGTTTCTTTTGTAGACATGATTTAGTCAAGTACATTACAGTTGGATCGGGGAGGTGATGCTGTGATCATTTTGAGCGTTCTCACCTGGCCAACCATTTGATATCAATGGTTGTAGGATGCTTGTCCACATTCTCTTTTCTCACTCTAAAATTATTGAAATTCACAAGTTAAAATCCATAGTTGACATAACAATTGAAATTCTTATACTCGAAAACTGAAAAAACTGTGATGGAATTACATAATAAATTGGTATTAATGAACTGAATATTATGTTGACTCAACGTGTCATATTTTATGCAACAGTGTATATGTATATTCTGACAGAATGTTACAAAGTTGGACTCCACTGTCGCGAAGGAACGAACTTGGTCAAGGCGCAGTGACACTCACTCACTCTCTCCTCAGGCATCTTTCCACTACCTGCCAGTGTGAAGGGGCTTTGGGCTTGGACCAGATGCAGGAGGAATGGGTTGGTTTACTGTAATTGCAGCTTTAACAAAAAAATTTAAATTGAAAGTTGCAAAAGCAGCTAAACAATCATCTGTGGCTAATGTTTATATATTTTTTCATGAACACATTCACATAAATTAGTAAACTGTTTGGAAGTAATTCAGGTTTGGAACCTATGTACACTAAATCACTACTAATTGATTTTTAGGGAAGCTCTGCTTTATAATGTCTTAGTTTATTATTATTTATCGATTTGTAAAGGCAGTACTATAATGTTTAATATGTATTTATGATATTGCATAAAAATACTCTAAATATTTAGCCTATATGCAGTCTATATGTAACTGAACATGTGTTTATTAAATTGTTAACATATAATACTGATTTAGAGAGACCTTTTGTGATGTTTATAGCATACTTACCTGAGGAGGCAGATGATGAAGTAGAAACTAGGCAGTCGAAAAACTTTGCATTTCTGTATCTGCACGTAATGCACTTTGGGTAGATGTTTTGATATATTGCTTATGTTTCCACATTTACAAGCAAAAGTCTTGTTGCACATAACATTTACATTTATATTTACAGCATTTATCAGACGATCTTATCCAGAGCGACTTACAATCAGTAGTTACAGGGACAGTCCCCCCCTGGAGACACTCAGGGTTAAGTGTCTTGCTCAGGGACACAATGGTAGTAAGTGGGATTTGAACCTGGGTCTTCTAGTTCACAGGCGAGTGTGTTACCCACTAGACTACAACCTCCCTGAGTGTGAGCTTTCGAGCGTTGTGTGCCCGTGAGCTTTGTGTAATGTGAAACAGAAGAGATTTTGTCCGAATAACGGCAGTGCAAGGCAAATAAAGAATATTATCACATATTCAAAATTCTGGTCAGGTAAAATATGCTTATATTTTTTATTTAACAATAATAAATAGGATTTATTTATTTATTTATTTCCCCGGTACTGTTAATGTCAGAGCTTACATCAATACTTTAGTTTTTATTAAGTACCGGAATTCGGTACCCATCCCTACTTCTGTCAACACATTGGAAAAATAATGTGGAGTCTGCAGACACAAGGGAAGAAACCAGGTCTTGAGACAGTTCCTAAAAGGAATTTAAGCGTCTTAAATAAGTAGTTTTTCCCCCAATCTAGGTTTCCCAAAGTAACTCCAGAAATGTATCCTATCTCCTGAGTCCAGTGGTCGGTTGGCAAGATAGAGGTATTATAGCTCCCCCTTCTCAGACAGTACCTCTCTTGTGTTTGCAATCACATGATTCTCCCTGCAATTATTTCTTTTGTCTGTGTGACTTGGCCAGAGCCCATGTCCCTCTCCAGGGATGTGGATAAACTCAAACTAGTCTGTTCTGGTTGAGACCGTGGAGGGTGCAGGTTGTCACCACAAGGCACAGGTACTTGGGCTCCCTCAGGGGACGGCTACTCACTGTGGAACAATCTCTCAGGGACAAGACACATGAAGCATGGTCACAGTGGCTTGCTTCACCACCTCACCATCCATCAGCTGGAGGATGTAGTAGTGGAGAGAAAGAAAATCTATTAGCATTCAAGGACCTTCCACTTCTGCCTGTCACACCTCAAGAACTCCAGAGAGCAGGGGCCCTTTCACCACCATAGAGGCCGATACACACACATAAGCTTACTTTGCACACACACTTTTTCTCTGCCTACACTCTCACGTTCCAAGTCCAGCTTTTCATTAAAGTTTCCAGATGAAGACCCTTCAGCCAAAAGCAAAAGGATTTGGGGATGAATGTGATAAAGAGTTCCTCTTGGCACTCTCCCAGGTCCATTCTTTATTCTTTATTGGTCACTTGGTGGGAGGGAAGGGTTTGTCTGCATGTTATGCATGTTATGGGGTACTGTCAGAGGTACAAATTATTAATACATCATATTTTACCATATATTTTCAGGTATTTTTGGCCTCCCTTCCAATCATTACTGCCCCATTGAGGTTATCACGTCTACTTCGGTACTGAACAAGTGTAGCCCCCCCCCTTTACCTAAATATTAGGTCACCCCATGGTCTGGGGCTTTTGTGTTTGAAATTCTTTGCTGGGAGAAGTGGACAATGGAGCACTTCCTTATTTGGCTGACCAGGAATGCACTGGCAGCATAAAAGAAAAAGACAGGCTTTGTTAGCCAGGAAACTTCATACAGTAATGGCTTTGGTAGATTTTAGCTGTTCATGCGCTGCGATAATAAAGGCCGCGGAGTTGGACCGCGCACCGCTAATCATCCGAGAAGCTGGTGGGAGAGAGTGACCTCAGTGGCCAGTCGCTCCCCTTACAAATGGATTAATGGTTGCACTGCATTTTAAATGACCTTCCAAACCTGGCTTACTCAGTTCAGATGATGTTTGGAGGGAAAATGATCTTTTGAAATTTGTGTTAAATAACCATAATCTAAAAAGTTAGCGTTTTCTAATGATCTGCAGCGATTCACTCTAAGCTCCTGGAGGTTTAATTAATTAGCTCTCAATCCTCTGCTCT
Organism: Denticeps clupeoides; assembly: GCF_900700375.1. NCBI lineage: Eukaryota > Metazoa > Chordata > Actinopteri > Clupeiformes > Denticipitidae > Denticeps > Denticeps clupeoides. The sequence continues at coordinate 29,182,315 of NC_041708.1, read as the reverse complement.
TTAATTTCAATATTAATGCTATGAAGTTGAATGAGGACATGAATGTTAATAATGTAGTTGTCAAATCTGTCATTATATATAATAGTATATGGCTTGTTTTGTGAAGGTAAAAAAAAAAAAGAAAAAACTGTCACTCCCTGTAAATTCCATGTCTAATTTTGACTTTGTGACCATTTAAGATTTATCTCGGAATGTAATTAGTGTACTTTAACAGCAAAGCCAGCGAGCCAGTTTGGAGGGTAATTACAAACACTCTCATTCAAATGCTGTTATCTTAGCAAAGGGAAGACCTCAGTTCACCCGACATCCCACATGGGGCTCATTTAAACAGTTTCACGCACGGCTCTTTTCCGTTAAATTGCTGTGATTTGATAGACGTGAATTTCCAGTTGCTGTCTCTGTAATTGTATTCACATTTTGACACATTATTATAATCCCATGGGACTGTCAATCCAGTAGGTTGTATTTTTTCTTAATTTGAGAGGCTGTAAAAATTTTATAATAATGAATTATTATATACGTATAAAATATTTTGTGCTATATGAGACAACAATTTACCCTTCCAAACTTTGTTTGTTAAATTGCTTTTTTTATATAGTTTTTAAATACGAGTAGTCCGATATGCACGAGAATTCCTTGTTGTTTAGATTTCGGCTCTCCGTAATACCACAAGACTGCGCTTGGCTGTCTGGGTTTTTCCTGCAGCTGACCCATTTAACGGTGAAAAGCTCAATGTCCCCTGCCTGCCCCCCCCAGCACGGCGCACTGGGCTGGTGAATGGCTCATTACTAGTAATCTATATGTGCGCTGCGTTTAACGGCACACGTCACACATCTGGTTGCGGGGTGAATTTATATAAGCAACTGGGGCTGCTTGGCTGTCTGTTGACCCAGACTTGGCTATGCAGCTGGGGAAAATGGAAGATCAGGAGCACTGCTATAAATGAACGCTGGCACTGTTTTCCACCGGTATTTTTACATTTTTTTTACCCAGTAGGATCAGCATCGACAACAGACAGAATCGCCTTGAGGTGGCTGAACGGTGTCACTGTGGATTTAAGTTGCACAAGCTGCTCTGAAGGGAAATTAGTGCTTAGACAAAACTGAGAACACACCCTGATCACCACCGCCACAGCCTGCCCACATTCAAAGATGTCTGGCCGGGTTCTAGGCCAGGGATTAAGCTCATTCCCGGGCACAATTGCATTTGAATTTTTGTCTATTTCAGGACCAGCTCTTATTGTTCTCCAGGAAACTGCATTCTGAACACCTTCAGTGTGGATGGTTTCATTTTTAATAGTTGCCAGCTATCTTCATTTTGTAGAATGAAAAGGGGAAAAAATACTTACTTTTCTGTTTTGGTTAATAGGACGAACTAGGAGTGTAAATATTAGTTATATCTTGTTATATTAGATCACACTGTTTAGAGCGGCTGCAAATTCAGAGCCTTTTAAGTCATGAAAACCAGTCTGACCTCAATGAGGAGGTTCTCTTTTCAACCATAAATTCCATGAGCAAGCGCTACAGAATCACATGTCAAATACTAAGTTTGGTTGGATTGGAACAAAGGTTGATGCAAGCTTCTGGCAGACCTTGACATTCATTTGTGCTCCATTTACCATCTTGGATTTTGGGAAAGATTTGCACTCTCCCTTCTTCTATCTGCCCTTTAGCTTTGCACTTACCTCTCAGTTTACACTTTTACAAAACCAGAGGCAACGTGCCATGCAGCAAACAGGAAATGCCTGCTAGTTCGGGTCCACGAGCGACCCTGAATCTCAGGGCCACCCAAGAGTCGGAGAAGGATATTCAGTTCATTGCTGGCCAGTGCAGGCTGCTTGAACTTCCACAATGTCCTCTTTCAGGGTGAGATGGAGCGATGAAAACCCATGCCAAGATCCGAAGCAGGGAACCGGAGGATAAAGATGCTTTGTCCGGATAGATGGAAAAGTAATTAATTGCTATGCTGCTTCTGTCCGGTTTTGGCTTCGAATCCCCAAGACTGAACTGTGTATCAGCCATCAGCGTTTCAACCTCCGAATGGCCTAAGTAATTAGAGGAGAACATTGTATAAATTTGCATCCTTTCATTATGTACTATATGTGCAACACGTACATGTACATGTATTTATTTTGGAGGCCATCTTTAATCAGGCCACCATCAGCCAGTTAAATTAAAGGTGAAAAGAATCTATTTGACCAGGCATTTTGTGATGGTGCGATGCAGCAGGATTTGGCAGCTTGCCCACAGACAGGGAGGAAAAGGTTGCATGGTATTCTGGGTGTAAGGTGTTCTGTTGTTGGCCACACATACTTCCCTGGGCAAAGACTGAGAAATTACGTGTCCATACTGTGTACAAAATGAGCAGGTTCCATTTTCTGCCATCAAAACCGTCAAGGCATGGACTCCACAAGACCTCTGAATGTGTGGTCTGGCAACAGATGCTAGAAGTCCTCTAAGGTCTCATAGATTGAACTTTTTACAGCAAATGCCACCGATGCTTTATTGAACTGAGATCTGGAGAGTTTGGAGGCAACGTCTCAAATTCAGCTCCTCGTTCTTGGACCCTTCTGGAGATCACAGTCACAATCTTGTCCCGCATGTCCTTATGCTCGTTCGTTTTTTCTCCGCTTCACCTGGCTGATTGGTGCACGCTGCATCTGTTCAGTCCTCTTTTGTGTCCGTTTTCATCCTGTTTCGTCCGCCTGGTACACGTGGCTTTGAGGCAGGTACGGCCTGGTCATTCCTGAACGGACAGGCCACATTTAGCCGCATGTAGCTTACAGACCATCCTTTGTTCTGGGGGACCTACCGTATTCCTTGCCCCGAAAACCCGGCGAGGAACAGAAGTCCTCATTTCCATGTATAATATGATTACGTCCCCGAGACATCCGCTCTTAAAGAAACAGCAAGCGCCTTCCGCGGGGCGTCTTCCCAAAACTCCCGCTGCGTACAGGGCGACCACGTCCGTCCGTTTAAATGTAAATCTTATAAAAGATGTGACTGCTTTCGGGAACGGGATCAGACCTTTTGCTTGCTAATGCATTTCCCCTTGCTGACACACAAGCTGGCATTTTGTTGACATTTCGTTTTTATTAAAATAATTAATATTTTGCACAACTATATTTAACCACCCTTTTTACTGCTGCCGGAGAGGCAAATAGACTTTATTGATGAGGATTTTATTTGTTTGTTTTTTTTACGGTCTGCACAGCGATTACAGATTCTGCCTCTGCTCTTCCGTAGCAGCCATTTTGTTTATGGGGCACAGTATATCACCATTTTATACGCCGTGGCCTCCATTTTCCCATTCAGAATGAGCCGTGCCTGAGAACTGAGCCGGTGAGGAATGGGGGTCCCTTTGTCCCTGGAACTTTGGATCTGATTTCTCTTCCCGGTGGCCCACAGATGAGCAATTAATTAGGGCATTATGCTAATGAAGAAAACTAAGTTCGGAAAAGTCAGGTCCTGCTTCTGAAAGGGATCAGCTCTGCCGCTGTTTTTTCAGTGCATCTTCCAGAGCAGCAAGACGGTGACGGGATCTTGTATGGGTAAAAACTCTCTCTGATGCTCCCTTGTGGTGGAAATGCCCAACTCACCAATGCCATTCAGTGCTTTTTGATATGTTCAGCAGGGCAGCGACAAGCAATAGAGTACTTTAATTTCAGCATCCCTGATACCCTCGTACTTTACGTATCCCTTTTTAATCCTTCTGAAGCTGATGAAATCCACTTTGTGGACCAGTGGGACTTTCTGTGCACTTTCTGTGTCCCTTTGCTCTCTCACAGCACAGAACAGTTTCTCTGTAATTTCACGTCCAGCCTGTAATCATGTGATTCGACCGTGTGAGTGAATTCTCTGTGAATGTCTTTGCACAGGCAGTGGTTGGGGCTTCCTCTGCTGGACAGAGTTGGTACTGTCCAGCCCCCCCCCCCCCCCCCCCCAGTAGGGGGTACTCTGACCACATGGAACGCGGTTTGAGGTGCTGCCCTTTTTTACTTGATGCTTGTATATCTCCATACTGTACGGTAGAGCTGCATGTGTAATGTACAATTTATGGAAGAAAATAGAATAAATAGAATTAAATCTGGTAGTGTTAAAAAAAAAATGAGTTTACTATAATGCATTCATTTTATTTTTTTCTCTCAAATGATAGCCATCCACTAACTTCTCTTACACTACAGATTCCAATGGAGAGTATTGCTGGCAATTAAATGGCCAACTAGTAGGCAATTATTAATTTCATGGTGATTGCAGGGGTCCTTGAGTCGGGATATTCTGATTTCAGCCAGTGGGTGTCACTGCAGTGGGCAGCCATGGCAGGTGCCCGGGGAGCAGTGTGTGGGGACGGTGCTTTGCTCAGTGCCACGGCGGTTCAGGGATTCAAACCAGCAACCTTCTGATAGCCCACAAGGCCACCGGTGCCCCTATGAAACACTGCAGCACAGCACATGGTGACACAATGAAATGTGTCCTCTGTTTTTAAACATCACCCTTAGTGAGCAGTGGGCAGCCATGACCGGAATGGGGGTCCCATTCAGCAGTGTGTGGGGATGGTACCTTGATCAAGGTGACCTCGGTGGCACCTTAGTGGTTTGGGATTTGAACCGGCAACCTTACGATTACGCGGCAACTTCTATACCCACTAGGCCACCAGTGCAAATGATGCACAAGATAGTCGGCACACAGTTTGCTGAAGACAAGCAGACTAAGGACATTACTGGAATCATGTCCTGTGGTCTGATGAGATGAAATTATTTGGTTAAGATGGTGACAAGCATATGTGGTGGTAACCAGGTGAGGAAAACAAAGACAAGTGTGTCTTGCCTACAATCATGAATGGCGGTGGGAGTGTGATGGTTTCAGGCTGCTGGCACTGGGGAGCTACAGTTCATTGAGGCAACTATGAATACCAACATGTACTGTGACATACTGAAGCAGGGCATGATCCTCTCCTTTCGGTAACTGGCCCACGGTGCAGCATTCCAACACGATAAGGACAAACACACCTCCAAGAAGACCACTACCTTGCTGAAGTAACTGAGGGCCAATGTGCTGGACTGGCCAAGCATGTGTGGGCCATTCTCAAAAGGAAGGTGGAGGAGCACAAGGTCTCCAACTTCCACAAGCTCTGTGATGTAATCATGGAGGAGTGAACTTGATGGCCGAGAGAGATGAGGCAGTGCTGGGAAATGTTGGTGGCCACACAAAATATTGATACTTTGGGCATAACTTTGACTTTTTCACTTTTGTTGCCAGGGCTTTAGGCATGAATGGTTGTGTGTTTAGTTATTTTGAGAGGATGGCAAATTTACACTGTAAATCAAGCTTCAGTGTTGTCCTGAGAAAAGTATATAATATATAATGAAACATTTACGGAAAAAAAATGAGGTGGTGTACACACTTTTGTATAATATAAAAATGTGTGTGTGTGTGTGTGTGTGTGTGTGTGTGTGTGTGTATATATATATTAGTTTGTGTTCTTTCCATTAGAAAAATAAGGGACATTAAACATTTATTGAGCTCATGTATCACCCGTCTCTGACGTTAATCTGACCTATCTGACTGTTGGGACCTTGAGCGAGGCACTTCAACTCAGGCTTCTCAAGTGGTGCTTCTACATCGCCCAGCCCTTTCACTGATAAATGGAAACGGTTTCTAATTGCGACGGGACCCACTTTTCAGGGTTGAATGTGATGGCCCCTGAACACAGGTTTGGATAACAGTCCCATGCCCATGATAAAGAGACCTCCGGTGCATGTTGACATATGCTAATAGAGCAAAGGTCTGTGAATATCAGTGCATATGTACCTCCAGGGATGGTCCATACTCTCTCAAGGTCACATAGTTTTAAGTAATAGAGTCCAAACATTTAACCCTTGCAGAACAATACTTTGTTAAACTTTGTAAATCAGAGACAGGTCACATATATTTTACACCTCCCAGGCTGTGAAGGGACTCCAGCTTCCTCTTCACAATGGCCCTCTAAACCCTACCCCAACCCCTTTCTGACCACATGTCTGAGGCCACCGCCCCCTGCCCTGAGTGACATTGGCTTGGGTCTCCTCTCTGTTCTCAAAACCGCCCAGACCACAACCCCTGTGATTCCTGTCTGCTGCCACCTCTGTGTCCTTTTGTCATTCAGATCACACAATGAATAATTCAGAGGCAGTGTAGGACCGGGGGAGGGGCTGAATCGTGGAGGGGTGCTTAATGCCCTTTTCCTATAGAGGGACATCTGTGCTTGTTTAGGCAAGTAGGCCCTTGAACCTTATTTCACTGTTGTAATGGTCTCCATTAGGCTTTTCTCATTAGCTTTTAATTAAGGGCTTGGCAAAGTGCAGTTGGCTCATCTGTTAGCTTGCAATATTTATGTAAAAAGAAGCGGTAGAATACTTAAAAGTTTACTCGGCTCTAAGTCCCCACCAAACACCCAAATAATTGCTAAAAAACAACAACATGTACATAGCAGTAGTCAAATCATTTCGGTCAGATATTAAAAAATGACACACATACATACAAATTCATCATATATTACATATCCATACTACATACCTACAGACCTATAAAAATTCTTATGTTCAGTAATAGGCTTTCTTAATATTGTCACTCGTTAGTTGTTTTAGTTTAGTACAGTTGTGGCTATGAATGATGATAAAAAATCATATAGGTTGCAATTAAAACAAATAATGACACAACATAACTCTGTTACATAAATGTATTTTATGTATGTATTATAAATAAATACATTTTTATGCCCTGTAATGGAACACATTACTGAATACATTTATGGAAAACCCCTGATTCAAACACGTTGGTGAAACATGACACCCAAACAGATGAATGCTTAGGTGGGAAAATAGGGCAGGACCAGGAAACTGGCCTTATTGTGTGTACGTGTGAGATCCCCAAAATCCAACCCCATCAAAGAAAACATGTAGAGCGTGTTGCATTTGCAAACGTATGATTGGCCCGAAATGCTTGGTTGCACCAGTACGCCGGTTGTTCCTGAAACACAGGAGTTTGAATACATCCGCAGCCCTCCTCCAGCCCCTTTAAGAGGGCTCTGTGCTGTTTTGAGAATGAGCCTCGCTCCCTCGGCTGCGGAGCGCTTGCCTGCAGCGGAGAGGGGAGGGGTCTGGCGGAGCGGCGAGGCCAGCGAACCCACGGCGGCGCTCGGGCAGCCAGTCACAGCGCACACCCTTATCTACCAATGGAATGTAACAGCTGCACTGGTCGGGGAGGAACGGAGAGGAGGGGGGGGTGAGGTACGGAGGTGGGCCGGTCGGAACCCCCCCTGTCAAGCCCCCACCTCCACACACCCACCCCACCTCCCCGTCCCCTCTGCCGGGTGCCTGAAAGGCAGCTCAACTACACCGAAGAGTGTATGAGGCGGAGTGAGGGACTCGGCAGAGCGGCACGCTGAAAACAGACAGAGAGCGAGCGAGAGGGAGGGAGGGAGCGAGGGAGCGAATGAGCACGAGGAAGGGAGAGAGACAGAAAGAGAGGGAAGCCAGGGACGGCAGTCTTAGGAAAACACAAAGGGAAGGGAAGGGAAGTGGAACAGGGGAGGGGGGCTGGGGAGTGAGTTGAACGCAGGGTGAAGGGGGAGAGAGAGAGAGAGAGAGAGAGAAGCAAGGGAGAGGGAAAGACAAAAGAGAGGGAAGGAGAAAGAGAGGACGGCGTGAACGGGGGGACGAGGGAAATGGCCACAGAAGAGTCGGCTGGAGGAGCTCGCAAAGCCACCAAGAGCAAACTGTTTGAGTTCCTCGTCCATGGAGTGGTGAGTGTGTGTGTGTGTGTGTGTGTGTGTGTGTGTGTGTGTGTGTGTGAGGCACAGTCGCCACAGCCGCCTGTGCGCGCAAGATAGCTGGGAAAGCCATCCATGTGAAGGTTATTTCCAGCCTCCTGCACGCCGCTTTTCTTTTTTGAGCGCGGCGAGAGGAAGACGGGGAGGCGGAGGGGGAGGAGGAAACCAGGCGTGCGTTTGTGTATGAAACGGCTTGATGGATAGAGCGAGGAGGAGGAGGAGGAGGAGGAGGAGGAGATGGGGGAGACGTCAAGAAGAGGAAAGGGCACGCCGGCTGCTTCTGGCGGCGCCGTGGCCCAGCGAGGCGGCGTCCCGCTCCAAACACAGAACACCGATACACTCGCCTCCCGCATGGCTGCCCGCCGCCGCGTCACAACTCGGGGGGGGGGTGTTGGCGCCCGCGACGGAATGACAGTGGGACCGGTGACAGCCGAGCCGCAGAGGACGAGCCGCCGCGTCTCAATCTTTGTTTCGCGGGGAGACACGATGTTTTATTAATGACAACTGGCGCGCCGTGGAGCCGGAGGAACGCAGGCGGTGCGTTCAGGGCTTTTATGGTTGTACTTTGTTCCTGCGGTCGGTGACGGGGCCACAACTTTGTAGCGTTTTTTAATTCATTCGTTCGTTCATTAATTGAATTTATTTCGTTTCCCTGCACGGATTGCACATGTCCCGGCTGCAGCACAGCGTTGGGGCTCACAGATGGGTTTTGTGCTCCGAACAGCAGAATATTGTCACACCGGGAGACCGTCACGTTCCCTTCTGGGGTAAAAAAAACCAAAACAACTGAGACGATCGTCCCGATTGTAAAACTGATCGTCTCGCGTGCGGCTCGGCCGCTCAATGGAAGGTCATAAAAATTGAAGCTGTAATTTCCGCCTCGGGACGACTTGATTGTCATTTTTCTCGCTGGAAAGTTCATACAGGCCGTTTTGGTTGTTATTTCTCCCCTGGAAACCGTATCTTCGCATTCATCTCATTCAGGCTTGAGCTGGTGTTGGTAGGTTGGCTGGCACCGAGATAGGTACGCCGTGATGAACGGGCCGGGGCGGCCGGCTCATCTCAGCGGGCTAATTAACCTTGACGAAGCTCCCGCTCCTCCTGGCCAGACGCCCCCCCACCCCACCCCTTATTTTGGCGCGGGCCCGGCCGGCCCGGCCTGCTGCTGCAGCTCACGCTGGTTGTGGCGCGGCCTCCGCCAGGGATGTTCGGGTTCTGCTGCCGATTGGGTAGCGGTGTTTGGGAGCGAACTTGTGCCGCCATTGCAGCTACAAGTTGGCTTTTTTTTTCCATTCGCAACCTTGGGCTTCTGTTTAGGCCGCATGCCGGGGTTTACATGGAAAGTATGGTAGTTTGGTCAACGTCTGCCTCAGTAACTAATTGTATCGGTCCGGGGTTTTCGCGCTCGTTCGTGCCCGTGCGCTTGTTGCGTTGGTTAATGAGAGACAGAGTCGCTCTACTGTGTAACCCGGTGAATAAATAAAGCCGATCTCAGGGTCATCTGGTCTTAATGTGTGTAGGGGTTTCACGAGACTGACCAACTGGCGCTGCTGGCGCTCACGTGGTGGGTTCATCACCCGCAAGCAGCTACAGCCGCCCTGCCTGATGCCTGGCAGATTGTTCCACTTAACGGGGTGAAACCAACCTGGAGGCTACGTTTGTGGGCACAAGCCAACGTCCCTCAGATCGACAAAGTTGTGTGGATGCAGAATGAAACGTCGCTACATTAAAGAAAGAAAGTCACCTGGATGACTGTGGGTGGTAGTAGCCTAGTGGGTAACACACTCGCCTATGAACCAGAAGACCCGGGTTCGAATCCCACTTACTACCATTGTGTCCCTGAGCAAGACACTTAACCCTAAATTGCTCCAGGGGGGGACTGTCCCTGTAACTACTGATTGTAAGTCGCTCTGGATAAGGGCGTCTGATAAATGCTGTAAATGTAAATGTAAATGACTGAGAATCTTCACAGACATGGTTCTGTAAATGTAGAGGAATTTACCAAAGCGAATATACAATCACTGTTGTGCAATATTATTATTATTATTTTTATCACTGTTTTATATTAGAAAGCCTAAATGTAGGAAGTGAATGCAATTTTTACTTAAAGAAGTAATGTTAAAACTACATTTATCTGTATCTATTGTTTCAAATTAATGTTGTGATTGTTCCAATTCTGCTTTTAAAATTTGGAAATTATACACTGAGGGTGATAACATCTTTAATTATACACGTGTCGTACGTACATGTACCGCATTGTGTATCACAGGCTTAACAGTATTGTGAATCACCATCATAATTATTGTGGATGTCAGTATATTGTTGTACTGTGGGATTCTCTGAGCTTTTTCACTTACCCATTAGAGTTGGAAACCATAAAATATTACTAATAAGAAAAACTGAGTTATAATGGTTGCATGGATCAGATAAAGAAAGACGTCCTTTTGGGCATATTTTTGACTCCCCCTGCTTCCTGAAACGCTTTTAAAAGGCAGAATGGTGGTGTTGTGTGCAGCCAACTGGCTCCTCTAGCTGCTCATTTTTATTCCAGAAGTGGTGCAATATAGGTCAACTTTGACCCCCACAACAAATGTCTGTTTGTTGTTCCTCCGCCCCCCGCCCCCCCACAAGAACAAACAGTTCATGACACCACAATCAGTCTTTTTACAGAAGAGCGTTTTAATACAGTACTGATAACATACTATTTGCGGCCATTGCAAAATTGAAGGTTTGGAAAATGCTTTCTCAAACTTTGGGAAGGAATCTCTGTGCAACCTACTCACTATATAAACTTGGGAACACAATGCGTAATGTCGTTTGTCATTTTATTGTCTATTCTTCTCTAAGTGTATTTCCTCATTCTTGATTCTGTTCTGAAGCACCCCTCTTAGTTATAAAATAATTTACAAATATATCAATTGCATGACTGGTTTTTGTTTCCAGACCAGACGTTTTGCTTCCACTTATGGAAAAAATCATTATTATTAAGAGTTCTGACCAATCAGTGATCAAAATCATATTTACTAGCAGGACGCTTTAGATGGTGGAGTTGTAATATAAAAACATAGTGCAACATGACATACTACGTTTACATCGATGGCTTAAATCTGACGCCCTTATCCAGAGAGACTTACAATCAGTAGTGACAGGGAGCGTCCCTGTTGAGAGTGTCCTGATGAGAGATAACTGAACAATTGCTGAACCTACAATTACCCCTTCATTTTGACCCTAATGTTCTCAAGTTGATCTAAAAAGCTTGACTTGTTTGTTTTTTTTTTTACAGCTAGTTGGTGTAGCGTTCATGAGATATTAGACCCAACAAGGGTTTTTTCCTACTGTCTACTGTCTCATTTGAGCAAATTTCCCATTTAAACATTTAAATGTGTAATTAGCCTTAATGATTTCATAACTGGAAAATTGGACCTTACGACAAGGCAGCATATTCATGCATAAACTGAGTGACGCAGAGGAAATAACTACCGGTTTGTTTTTTGAAAAGTTCTCTGGACAATAAGTTACATCTGTTACTGGTACTACGTGTGTTGTGTTTGAAGTTTTAATAAAAAGGAAAAGTGCAAAAAGAGACCCAATCCTGTAGACAATGACTTAATGCTCTCTCAACAGCGTGTCGATTAGGGTCCCTTGTGAGAAAATGGTGGCCCACGTCATGCCCTGCTGCTCCATCTCTCTGACGTTTGTTAACAGCTTGGCCTGGTTGCCACCGCTGCCAACAGCTGTCTGCATGTCAATGTTTTCTCTGCTGTCTGGTGCCCCTGTAGTCCATCCGTTGGCCTTGTGTCTATCTTAGCAACTGTTCAGTGTCACTCCAGTGTCGAGGGTCCAGGTTCTTCAGGCTATAAGGGTCTGACTGTGGCAAGGAGAGTGACAGCTTTAAGCACGAAAGTTTGTTCTTAGACGCCTTCGGGATGTTTGACTTGGATCCATACTCTCCCCCTCCGGGTTTACACTGAGGCGGAGGAAACTTACACCCAGTGGAACCTGGGAAGCCTCATTACCCAAGACTCGGGGGAAGGTTCTACAATGTTCTCAGAAGCCCTTCTGAATTCCTAAACCTTCTGGAAAAACAATAACAATGTATAAACACACTCGCAGCTGTACGGTGGAAAAGTGAAGGTTACGGGGATCCTGCTCCTTACCTACCGCAGCTCTTCCTGCTGTCAGGGTCTACATGTGAGGGCCGGCCCCTCTGAGCCAGTCGCTTCCATTTTGGTGGACGTGAGCTTCGCCTCGACACCTTTTAGGTGTGATGGATTCGAACTTTGTTTAGATTAGCACCCGTATTTCTTTTTAAGAGCACGCAGTGTCCAACACAAGCTGCTTTTATGTGCGGAATTATTTTCCTTCGCTCTCCAATGTGGGTGGTCAGCGCAGTCTGGCCAAATGTTGGTGTGTGTGTGTGTGTGTGTTGAGTGAGTGCCTGGAACCTAGAGGAGGAAAGGAGAAGTTCTCTTACGAGCTGATGTAACCCTGCTGGAGGTAACCAGTTCTAGACAAGGGGCCAACGGGGCCACAGGGAGTTGAAGCCCCCGGACAGCTGGTCGCATCAGTTGAGGGACAACGCCACCTGCCTGGACAAACTGATGGCCGTAATACCACAGTGTCTGCACGGCGGCTCATATCAGGCAGCTGTCTGTCCTGTTAAATTTATTTTAATCACAATCCATTACTGGTCTGAATAGTTCATATTGCTGTGGAAAGGGGTTAAACATGCATGGCATGGGTGATTACAGTGGTTAAATATTGTCATTAGTTTGATTATTCCATCAAGGAATGAGCTTCTTGTTGTCATAATTTATAATTAGACCACGGTCATATACCGTATAACCATTTTACACATTTTTTTTATTATCATTATAAAGCCAGTTAGCTGTGAGCTGTGAGAAGCTATGACAACAGCAGATGCATTCACCCAGCACTGCTGTAAATGTGTTTTCGGTGTACATAGGAATGCTGGCAGCAGTGCCGCTGTTCATATCGTGGCTAGGGATGTTAAAATCACCGCAGTTCATTTAAGAAATATTGATTAACACAACTAACAATGTAGACGTGAAATTCATCATGAACAATCCCTAAATAAAGATGGAGATGGACAGTGAATGGGTTTTAGGGACAATTCTGATTACATGTGCAATTAATTTACATTTTTTTTTTATGTAATACATTGACATTGTGACAATACTTGAACAATTACATGTCCCAGGCTAGTCTTCATCAAACTAGTAGCGGGTTGCGTTCAGGGAAAGTGGGTCGACCGAATGACAGATGTGGTGTTGATCGGTGAGGACAGGAGCTCTGAGGACCATGATTCAGAAGCGCATCATCGCCGCCGAAGACTCCAGAGTCAGCGCCGGTCTGTCTTATCTGTGTGCAGCAGCCTGGGGCTGCATTCAGACCAGAGCGCGGTTGTCACACGCCACAAAACTAACCAGACGTGCTAACTAGCAGGCTCCTTTCCGTTTTGCGGCGTCATTTCATGTTTTTTCATCGCACTTGTCTTGGTTTCACGCGGAAATGAAACTGCAAGGTTGAAATGATGACATCTGGGCAGGGGTGGAGTGTTGAACAGGAGCAAGGCCATCTTTTCTTGTTTTCTGCAGTTGTTATCTCTACCACAGACAAAGAGATCATTCATCTAGGCTACACACTCGCCTGTGAACCAGAAGACCCGGGTTCAAATCCCGCTTACTACCATTGTGTCCCTGAGCAAGACACTTAACCCTAAGTTGCTCCAGGGGGGGACTGTCCCTGTAACTACTGATAGTAAGTCGCTCTGGATAAGGGCGTCTGATAAATGCTGTAAATGTAAATCTCAAAAAAATGAAAAAAAAAAAAAAATGTTGTGTTTGGTTTGTCTGCAATTAGCACGATTATTCTAGTTCAGCACTGAATACAAGCGAGTGTGTGCTCTTTCCAATTTGCAAACTCATCAAATAAACATTAAAACTGTGCAGTGGGCATCTGGGTTTTTTTTTTTTTTTTACAATGCCGCAGCCTCAGCGGGGCCCTACAGACTCGCTACACAAACTGTATTTAATTAGTTTATGCCAAATTGAATTGAGCTAAACTGAACTATATATGTGCGGCTGCCGGAGGGTGGCGGCCGGCGGCGGAGGAAGCAATCAGCTTTGGGGGTTGATGGGTAATAAAAGGCGCACGCGCAGCACTTATGTTGTGAGACTGGACATGGAGTCATCTGTAGGTGTGTGTTTGTGTAATTTGTATGTAGGGTTGTATGAAGAGGACGTTTGCGTAGCTTCAGCATATTTTTACCTTTTATGGTCTTCACTGTCTGGAATCTTGGTCCTAGTGTATTAATGAAGAAGAGTTATGTTTCATTCAGAATGTTCAGATGGACAGTCTTGAAACCAATGCATATATAATAATAGTGCTGCACGATCTAATCGCAATCGTAATCGCGATGTCAGTCTGTGCGATTACATGAACGCAAAAAGATGAGATTTAAATGATTAGTACATGGATTGGATTGGCAACATATCCGATCCATTCTCTCATTCTCTCAAAGTTTGCGAGCTGACTGAAGTCTCACTTCAGTTTGTCGTTCAACAGTAATGTAAAGAGTTTTTTGTGATTATTTAATTTAGTAGAATATTGTATTTTGAAAGCACTGGGCATTTCAGGTTGTTATAAGTAGTTTGTATGTTTCACTTTGAAATTAAACATTTCACTATTAGTAATTTGTATGCAACTTCTCATTGATATACAAGCAAGTGTCCTTTATCATATCGCAATCGCAATGTTGATCTCAATAATCGCAATGTTTTTTTTCCGCAAATCCTGCAGCCCTATATAATAATATTGTTTACTTTAGGGAATATTGTAGATTACTTAAAAATGCCTAATAAAAATGTCTTTCCTATGAGTGCAAAGAATTAGCATGTTCTGTAATATATGCTCATCTAAACAATTCTAGGTCAGTCAGTAAATTCCTAATGCAGAATATTCCGGGGGATTATCTATCATTCATTCTCTGTTTCTTTTCTCCTGTAAGCGCCCCGGAATGCCGTCTGGCGCTCGGATGCCCCACCAGGGAGCTCCGATGGGACCCCCAGGTCCTCCTTATGGAGGTAGCCCGGCAGTTCGACCTGGCCTTCCCAACCAGGTGATGGAGCCCAGCCGAAAACGCCCCGCCCCCTCTCAGCAGGTCCAGCAGCAGCAGCAGCAGCAGCAACAACAGCAGCAGCAGCAGGCCGTACAGAACAGATCCAGAAAGTGAGTTGGCCCCAACTGATCTGGGTTCAGTGGAAGTATTCTTTTGTCACATTAGTTTGTTGTATGCAACTGGAAATGTTGGCTTTTGGCTTCTATGCGCATGTGACTTCTTGTGCATGTCTAACATGCTTTAATTCTTTGTGTTGAATTTTCTGGTGTATGTTTTTTCTTTAAGAACTGTCTTTCCGTCTCCATTTTTTTCTCTGTGTGTGTGTGTGTGTGTGTGTGTGTACACCTTCATCTAGGTTTAACATGATGTAATTGCCTGCATGCGTTCATATCATATTTCTTTGGGCTTTTTTCTTTATTTTTAACAGCAGCCAATGGCGGTTACTTATCTCTGCCTTTCCAATGCCAGTTTTATCCAAGGTAAATGACTGACTAGTAGATTTCAGGCTATTTCTGCTTGTGTGGTCACCCGCTCAGTTAAAATGATTTCCTGTGGGTGGGGGTGTCCATATACTCTCTGCACATTTCCGTTTCTGTGTTTTTAGCGCGGCTCTAAGATCAGTAAGCCCAGGTTCCACAGCATCCACTGCTTTGCATTCATGCAGTAATTCTCGCTCACGTCCTCTGCCGTACTTGACTCTAGACAAGTGCTTCTGCTAATCACCTGAGTGTAACTAAACGCCCCCAATTTGCCGACGCCGACTCTCGCTGAACCCACTGCCCTCGGAATGGCCCGTTAATAGACTTACAAGCCACTGCCTACGTGAGCCTTCCGCTCCAGCCCTCGCAGGGAGGCCAGGTACTGCAATTAACGCTGCAGATCAATGAGGCGAGCTGGAGGAGCTCTTTTCCCCTCCTTCTCCCTCTGCCCCCCTGTTCTCGCAGCTCGATTGATCCATGCGCTGTCGCCCGACCTTGTCTGACACTCCAGGGAAATGTTATCCTGCGTCGCCCTCGGCCCCCCGGGGGCCGGCGCTGTCACCAGCTGATCGATGGCGCCGGGTGACCTGCACGAAAGCGTCGGCGCGTCCTCTGTCACGCCGAATGTCCACTTCAGTCCGACGGAAACCAACCCCCCTCCCCAGAGCCGCAAAGCCATTAAGCCCCCGGAGCACGGCGTCCTCGTTATTCCACACTGGTATTTCGGGGGCATTTCACGGAGATTAATGCAGTAAATTATTCCACGTCCTCCCGTGTACCGAACTCCTCATAAGCGTTTCTACTAATCATACGAGTGTAACTAAACGCCCCTAATTTGCAGACGCCGGCTCTCGTTTCGCACGCCACCCTCGAAATTGCCTGCTAATAGACTCACGACGGACGCACAAGCAAAATTTCCCTTCGGGGATCCATAAAATCTTATCTTGTCGGGTTGTTTGTTTTAGGGGTCTGTTTTAATGGCGCTGAGAATGGTGCAGACAAGACAAAAGCAGTGGCGCATTTGCTAATGTCTGCTGGGATTTTTAGAACATTATTTGGCAGAAGTGTCTACAATAGTTAGCTGCACTGTTAGCTAGCACTACTGTGTTTGTTCCCTCTTGCTTCCATAAAGTCATAAAGTGTCTTGAAATTTCTAACATTGAAATGAAGTATATATATATATAGCTACATTTAGGTCTAATTCAACACTGCTTCTGGGGTGTATGCAGCAATTGTTATCATTTATCCATCAATATTTAGGCAGGATTGTAGAGAAATATAATGTCCCCCTCCACCTCACTGGCAGTCTAGAA
Source organism: Denticeps clupeoides (assembly GCF_900700375.1). Classification (NCBI taxonomy): domain Eukaryota; kingdom Metazoa; phylum Chordata; class Actinopteri; order Clupeiformes; family Denticipitidae; genus Denticeps; species Denticeps clupeoides. The sequence continues at coordinate 29,165,573 of NC_041708.1, read as the reverse complement.
CTAGGCCAGATCCCAATTTTCACTTCTTACCAGTGTGGACATGAAATCTGTCTTCTGCTTCATTCGTGGTGGTCCTGCAGATACCCCTGATAATGATGTGACATAAGCTTGATGTCACTTTAGGGAATGTGATCCAAGCAGATCACATTTTTGCGCCAGTGGCAATGAAATAAAGCCCTTAACTTGTCCCATCATGCAGTTGGCCTCTGTCACGTACTCTTTGGTTATTGCCATTTGTCACAAACCTCCAGATCGTGCTGGTCATGCATTGATAAGGAAGTGATTCTGAGCGATTCTGAGTATTTATGTGTTTTACATACACAGGTTTATGGCGATACACACGCACACACAGGCTCATACTTTTCTTCACCAGCATTTTTAATCAGAGAAACTTCAAATCCCATCAACTCTTAGGAAGCCAGTGGGATTCCCTGGAGCCAATGAGATGCCAGCGAGGCAGATGGACATGAGAGATGCCCAGTCAGATCCCACGCTCGGATCAAAGTAGGAGATCCTTCTGCTGCATGATAGTTTTACCCTCTCCTCACCTTTTTTGTCCAACCCAAGCACTCCTCCTAGCTCCAGAAATAAAGATTTAATTTTCCCTTTTAAAAATAATCTTCAAAGCCTTAAAGCCTTAAGGCTTCATAATACAAAAGTAGTCGTATTAATAACCACTAATATCTAATTTTGCACAGCGTAATGTGAACTTCTAGTTAACTTTAAAGCACAGCATTTCTTTTGTAAAATGATTACATTAGTTGTCGGTGTGCTTCATTTAGACCATTAATATCTAGAGCCCAGAATGCCCCCAGAGGAGTCATCGTCCCCTTTAACCCAGTGGAAAATGTGGCTGCATGCTTCAATCCACCGCATGGCATGATGGGAAATGCCGTTTGAGGCCACATGGTGCTGGCCGGACCACTGATGGTAGCACTGCTTTTGACACTTCAAGACGTCACAAGTGTCTTTCTGCTGGTCTCGTTCTGTCCTGCATCTGGCCAATTAAATGTTATCCTAAGATAATGGTGGGCACTACTGGGTGGTATGTGCAGTCGATACAGATGTGTTTTGTCTAGTCTCATCATTAGTCTGTGTTTTGTGTACTCAGCCGCGATCTAAAATCCTTCTGCTGTACGGCTTGTACAGCCTGCAGTTCCTTTTGAGACCACAGCAATAGATTCGCTGTGTACCGGACTCTCCTTTGTTCCATCTCCTCTAGAGCATGTTTTTTTTCCCACGATGGGATGCTGCCACAGTGCACAGTTGCACGAGTGCATGAGTGTCACTGTTTTGTCTGGAGGTTTTGTTTGGTCTGGATTTATGCACAGCAGCGGGTTCTTTACTGTGACTCCATACATGCCTCATTGTTTATAACGCACTTCAGCCATACAACCATCCCTAAGTATTTTACTTTAGGACAATCATTTTCTGCAAAGCTGTATCTAGAGCACAGTTCTTGTTAGCTAATGTCACATAAAGAATGAGTCTGGATTTCCAGAAACAAAAAAAGATGTAAGGACTCCTTGGTAGATAGTCTGTATGTTGCAGAGGGAAGCTACTCATCCAGCCTCCTTTCATTGGTGTGTAATTATCACGAATAGTTATTAACCCAGAAAATGAACTAATGGTGGGTTTTTTTTAAGCAAAGTTTGAAATGTGAAGAACCGATGAAGGTGATTGACAGCTCTCACACATCATATTTCATCATTATAGAGGTTTTAAACCCCTTCTTGTCAGTAAGTCACACACCCAGGTATAGCGCAGTATCCATCTCCTCCCTTTCTCTCTGTTCTCGGCACTGACACTGGGACCACAGCCACTATGAAATCAAACATGTGGATCGATTATACATATTTCAATTCATGCATCTGATCGGCAGACAACCGTGACATTTGTGAACACTCACCACGCACTATATCTTATATAGTGGCAGGAAATTACAGCCCAAAACATCTGGTAATGTATATAACGGTGACAATGTTCATATGAACTCATTTAATGCTTCACATTGCCAATCTGAGATGTTTCTTTGTGCACAGAAAACAAAAATCAGTATCAGTATCTTTGACACAAGGTGAGAACATAGAAATCAAGTGATTCATAATTCCTCCAACTTATCCATTGAAGCCTGTGACAGTGACATGCCTTGTCAAAAAGCAGCAGGGTGGATTCAGAGCATTGAAATGAAGCATGATTGAGAAAACGGTAAAGTTGCACTGGAGCGGTGTGTCTAACACACGCACACACCAGTCCGGCCTTATCATTTTCAGATTGTGTGGAAGCCTCTTGATGTCATGCCTGGTGAATCTGCGCCAGCCGTCCCTGTGCCCGCGTTGGCATGTGTCTCCCCGGAACCCGCACCTCGCCCATACACACATGCACACACTCTGCTGGGATGCCAGGGCATTGGCCGCCTCCCAGAATTTTAGCAGATGTCCGGTGCGCTATGCAGTCACCATAGTAACATCCCTTTTCTCCCTCTTTCTGTCTGTTTTTCCTCTCCCTCTCCCCTTCCGTGTAGCACCAAGAGGAGGAAAATGGCTGACAAGATTCTTCCACAAAGGGTAAGCCGGACGTCTGTTTTTTTTTTTTTTTTTTTCTCCCAGCCATTGAGCCCTTGCTCCTGCTTCAGTGCTGTGAAAAATTGCACGAGAGTCTTTTGATCTGCGTGTATTTGTTCTGGTGGGGCATGGTCTTAGCCGAAGGGCGTGAATAAAGAGGTAGATGGGGGGGGTTGAAATGTGGCGAGGGTATTACGGGGAGACAGTTGCATCCTTGGTGTCGGGGAGGAGAAAATCGTTTCCTTGTTTTTTGGATTCTGTTGGAGCGGCGGACTGCTCTGGAAATGGGATTTTGTTTTATTCAAGCCGAGCACGCCGTTCCGCTACAGGTGGGTACAGATGAACCTGCAGAGGCGATGAGGGGGTTTAATGCCGATAGCATTAGTATGTCAAGCCAATTGGGTTTTTACCAGGTCCTGGGTGGGTTTTTTTTTTTTTTTTGTTTGTTTGATTTTGTGCGTCTTTATGATCTCATGTGAAATTCCCATTTTTCGTGTTTGAGTGTGAGGTCAGAGAAGATGGTGAAGATGGAACAGAGGTGAGTGATGAGGAAATACAAGTGGCATCATTGTAGTATGTCCTCTGTCTTCGTTTTACTGGGAGACGCAGAGGTGGCGCTCCGCACCCCGAAAAAAGGAATGCGTGTTGGTGCAGTGCAGGAATCTGTGGGCATGTGCCCAGTTGAAAGAATAGCAGTTGGCATGCCCATCACTACTGCCATCTGGGAGGTGTGTGGCAGCAGAAATGGCTTTGGAGCGTGAGGAAGGGGGGTAGATGGCAGGGGCAGTAGCACCGACCACGTGTGGTTTGGGGTCGTCCTCACCCACTGTGACCACTTGTTGAGCGTGTGAGGATTTGGAGACGTTTCAACCAGGGCCCCTCAACATGTGACCATAAGGACAAAGTGACAACATGCTGTCAGCAATTCACAAGTGACTAATATCAAATGCGCATGTTTTCAACTGTTTTTTTTTTTTTTTTTTTATATATCACTGCATGGTTCTCATCCTCTGTTGTACCTGCACTCTGTCAGATCCGAGAGCTGGTCCCTGAGTCGCAGGCGTATATGGACTTGTTGGCTTTTGAGCGCAAACTGGACCAGACCATCATGCGCAAACGAGTTGACATCCAAGAAGCCCTAAAGAGACCCATGAAGGTAAAAAAAAAAATGTGCAGGTTATAAAATGCATGTGAAAATTCTCATCTAAATCTCATCTAAATGTGTATCTATTGACATCTATTTACTTAAATACTTGAAATATATATGAAATATTTGAAATACTGTGACATGTTGGGATTGTTGCCCTCTGGTAATTCACTCTCTGCTTTCCTCTACAGCAAAAGCGTAAACTGAGACTGTACATCTCCAACACCTTTAATCCCGCCAAACCCGACGCCGAGGACTCAGACGGGAGTATTGCATCGTGGGAGCTTCGAGTGGAGGGCAAGCTGCTGGATGACGTGAGTTTTCAGTATATAAAATATGTTTAGGTGTTGGAGTGACTTCACACCTCGTGATTAACCGCTCCGTGAGTCTGAAAGCATTTGTGTTAAAGTTAGTCCCCCCGCGGCCCCTGTTAATATTCACCAATATGTCACCTATAGAGGACAGCTTGAAAGGCTCTCCAGCAGTGCAGGCAGGCTGAAAGTTCTCCAGCGAGATGTAGACACTCTTAATGATTAGTTCCAGTGTGTGTTTATAGTTGGCCAGCAGTTTGATTGTTTCGATGGAACCGCACTGCAGACAGACGGAGGGTGGAGGGACGTAATTGCTCCCTCTGTCCCATACGCTTGACTTGAGGCACCTCTGCTGTACCGCCGACTGTGAGGGTGGCTTCAACCAGCTTGGACCCGGAGCCGTTGAACGTTTTTTTTATTACAGCTTAGGCTCCATGGGCCTTTAGAGGAAGTGTACCCTGTAAGGAAGCCTTTTTTTTGTGTGTGTGTCTTGCGGTCTCCTTTGGCCAGTGCTGGGCCAATTGTGGTTATTGATGTCAGTTTTATAGAGTGCTGCTGCTCTCTGTTTGTTTGCAAGGACATGCTGTCCCCCCCTAGCAACAAGACACTGTCATTTTTATGCCCATTTGAATTTGAGTTGAATTATTGCTCAGGTTTAATTTTCAGGAAAGCTCTGTAATGGGGTTGTTTGTTAAAACCCTGCATTATAAAATTGCTGTTGTTGAGACAAACATTTGAAGGTCTTACCAAATTCTATTACGTTTCCAAACCTTAGTGATGCATAATTCTCACGCATGGTTTCTGTTTTGCATGTTGGCACAAAACACAGCCTGGCAAACTGAAAAGGAAGTTTTCATCTTTCTTCAAAAGCCTGGTGATTGAACTGGACAAAGAACTGTACGGCCCAGACAACCATCTGGTGGAGGTGAGTGAAGAGTGGGTGTAAGAACAAACAATGTACCGACCTCACATTGTGGACTCTGGTGAATCGATTGCAGCATTTGCAACACTGTATGATCCACCTTGCTCCACAGCTTTTAAAATTTACAATTAAAATGTAACATGTGAAAGTGGGTTTCACTTCATGTAGAACATAAATAAACTGTCTGCAGCCCAGCATTTGGTTTATTAATACGTAATTGAAAGTTGTTTTTGCAGTGCGTGGGGACGGTACCTTGTTCAAGGGGACCTCATTGGTACCTTGACATTTCGGGATTTGAACCTGCAACTCTGTGGTTACAATACAAACATAGCAGCCAATCACATTTATTACACATGTGAGGCAGCTGCTACCCTACCCACCACTGCCTCACATGTGTAATAAATGCGATTGGCTCCTATGTTTGTATTGGAATACATTAAACAGCAATATGTATTCAGAATTCAGAATACAAAAATGTAGTATCTGTATTTTGCCTTTAGAATAAACATACTTTAATCTATTAAATCTATTATAACATTTTAATCTATTTAATCATTTGTGGGCTCAAATGCAGATGTGGATATATATATTTATGTTGATATTTTTTTTTGCTTGTGTAGTCCCAACCTAGAAGGACTGCAAAAAAAGAACTAATAATTATACAGGGCATCTGTTTTACACATTCTTTTCATTTTGAATACATTAGTATATTTTTATGTACTGTAGCAGAATACATTACGGAATACATTTGTGGCAATGTATTTAGCATTACACCATTGCTCCTTGCCCAACAGTGGGGACGGCATAAGCAGGTGTTGAATTTTATTTCTTTATTTTTTGCTTAATGGGTTCTCTGTGTGTATTTGTGTAAATGTGTTTCTGTGAAAAGTGCTGAGTGTATGTCTGTTCCCAGTGGCACCGCACACCCACAACTCAGGAGACAGATGGCTTCCAGGTGAAGAGGCCAGGGGATGTTAGCGTGCGCTGCACCCTGCTGCTAATGCTGGACTATCAGGTCAGCTTGCTAGTATAATTATGTGTATATAAATAATACAATAATATTGATATTAGTATATAATATTAAAATTAAATCGTGTTGTATTATATTTTCTACTATGCTGTATTATCTTGGAAGTTTGAGAGGGCAGTCCTTCCCTTTTCTCACTCTCCATACAGCCACCGCAGTTTAAGCTGGACCCACGACTGGCTCGCCTGCTGGGCATCCACACCCAGACTCGTTCCTGCATCATTCAGGCGTTGTGGCAGTATGTCAAGACCAACAAGCTACAGGATTCGCACGACAAGGAGTACATCAACTGTGACAAATACTTTCAGCAGGTGTGTTCTCTTTTGCATCCTGCACCACATTTACATCCAGTTTGCGTGATGCTCTCATCCTTAGCAAATTCCATTGCATATGTAAGGGTCATGCTGAATAGCTCAATTCAGCAATAGTGATGGGTCTTACTTTTGTGGGAAATTGTTGTGACACCTTAGTGTTCAAGGGCTTTTATCCAATCACTACAGAGTTGGATTATTACTGGCCATTTCGTCTTAGGGCTGAGATTAATATTTTCAAATTCTTCTCCCCAGATATTTGACTGCCCACGTCTGAAGTTTTCTGAGATTCCCCAGCGCCTCACCAACCTGCTGCTGCCCCCTGACCCCATTGTCATCAACCATGTCATCAGGTGAGTGTCACCCAGCATTATTTGTAAAGTACAGTATTAAAGTTAGACAGTAATAAAGAACAGCGTTCATTGTGCAGCGTTTACAGCTGGGACAGTTTCATTCGTCCTTCCTATACAACGTGATCAGTGTTTAATTAAAACAGCCATTTTCTCCCATGCTTAAGAAAAGGATTTTAACTAAAGCATTTTAACTAATACATTTTTCATGTCTGTGTCTGTATGTGCTACTGTAGCGTTGACCCTAATGACCAGAAGAAGACAGCCTGCTACGACATCGATGTGGAGGTGGAGGATCCTCTGAAAGCTCAGATGAGCAGCTTCCTGCTTTCCACAGCCAATCAGCAAGAGATCGCCTCCCTCGACAACAAGGTAGAAGCACTGCCATCAGCATCATACATCTTACTTGGCTACTTTTACCTTCAGCCTACTTTAGTCTGATATTTAACCCTCAGTACAACTTTTCAGATCCATGAGACTATTGAGTCCATCAACCAGCTCAAGATTCAAAGAGACTTCATGCTAAGCTTCTCAAGAGACCCCAAAGGCTACATTCAAGACTGGTTGAAGTCCCAAAGCAGAGACCTCAAAGTGAGCTTCCCAACTTTATTTCCCTGTAACCATAGGTTCTAAGATTCCTTAGTCCAATATTCTAAAAAAAACTGTAGATTTTATTAGAAGATCTCTCACTGTCCCATGTACATGGATTATGAATATTTACAGAGTCTTTATATTTTTTTGTGTCATTGAAGTGAAGTGATTGTCACTTGTGATACACAGCAGCACAGCACACGGTGCACACAGTGAAATTTGTCCTCTGCATTTAACCCATCACCCTGAGTGAGCAGTGGGCAGCCATGACCCGGGGAGCAGTGTGTGGGGACGGTGCTTTGCTCAGCTGCACCTTGGCGGATCGGGATTCAAACCGGCAACCTCCTGATAACAGGGCCGCTTCCTTAACCGCTAGGCCACCACTGCCATCGCTGTTGAACTGTACTGCCACCTACAGGATTGTGAGATCTAGGACTGGAGAGATAAACCAAGTTGAAAGGCTGTGTACCAAAAAATTGAAATTAAATTCAGGAATCATCCCTTGACATTTGATCAAAATAGTTTCTTCTCAGTTTAACTGAAACCGGGCTAGTAGTTAATCTGCATAATCTTGAACATAGACAGTCAGTCAGACATGCACCTCCAAAAATATAACCGTCCTGGTCAAGGTAATGATGAATGAACCTATGATTATATTAGTACAAAAGTAACCTAGCATGCTAGATGATTGCTCGAGTGCCAAAGAGCTCTTATTCGTCCCATCTGGAGTTTTATCTATCTGGGGTTGTTTGTGGCGGATGTTCACTGGCCGTCATACATCTCATATCCACAAAGCTTTTTGGAACAGAGCCACTGGTTGAGCATCAGACGTTGCTCATCCGCTTCACACATTATGAGTGTGAACACAGCTGCTCTTAGATCAGTAGTCCAACACAGAGACATTTGGGAATAGCAGGTCTGCTTGAGCCTGATTTAGCCACTGATCCATCGTGCCTGTTATCATTTCTTCACAATGCTCTTTTGAATGCTTTTTGCTGGTTGAGATTTTATGTATTTATTTTTCACATCTTACTAATATTGTTCTCTGGTTTTAGCTGATGACGGATGTTGCAGGGAACCCAGAGGAGGAGAGGAGGGCGGAGTTTTACCACGAGCCCTGGACCCAGGAGGCAGTTAGTCGTTACTTCTACTGCAAGGTGAAATCTCATTTGTGTTGAAACTAAAATAGCCAAAGCAATCGGCATGAGAGAGTACGTTCCACACAAAAACAGCAGGAAAGCCGGAATGCCAGGATTGGTTTGGGTCGTGACAAATGTAGAATGCAGGCACCCTACCGGTTCTGGAGTGAGACAGCTTATTCACCCTCACTCATTTTTGTACAATTTCTCAATTTTGTCAAACAATAACATCAATATGGAGGCACACAAACTACTTTTTAAGAGATGTGAGAATGACAAAATAGAAAGATAATAATGTAAAACATGATATAACACACATATCATTTATTAAGTTGTATTTTGAAATGTAATTTTTTTTGTTACAATTTGAAGTTTTGTGTTTTATGCCAAACAGCCATCAACAAATTTGATTGTCTTTGATTGAGATAATCGGAAGTAGACTGAACATAACATTCTCTTTGTCAGATCCAACAGCGGAGACAAGAGCTGGAGCAGGCGCTGGCCATGAGGAACACCTAAACCTGACCCATGACCACTCACATCTCACCTCTGATCTGTTGACCCCAACGGAGTCTCTCGCACCTCTTCACCTAGAAATTCCCTTCCACTGGGATTTGTTGCAGATATTTTGTACTGAACGTGAATGAGAGTGGGTGCACTTGGCCAAGAGATCAACTGTTACCTGTAAGCAATCACAGAAGGCCTGTTTTGTGACATTTTATTAACCTGGCCAGGCTCTTCCCCACTCCTCACTTTATTCCTTTCAGCACCAACACAGGAGCCTGTCCTGTAGCCACCAGCAGACTAGCTGCAAAGACACAAGCGGATATTTACAGTACAGCTTACAGCTGTTCACAGTACTGAATCTGATGTCATTTATCACGGTGGGATTCTTCTGTCACTGTACCTCTTGAGGCTGTAAACAGTGTTTTTACTTTTTTCTTAGTTTCATAGAGGCTTTTACTTCTGGGTTGTGTCTTTTCAGAATGCTCCGTCACCTTTGTATTCTAGAACCATCATACTGTGGTCATTCTTAGTGAAGAGAATGTGTGAATGAAAATGTTTATTTTTATTTTTTTATTATTTTTTTAAGTCAGGCAGCTTCCTTACTTAAATATAAACTCAGCTAGTAGCACACTGGGGAATGAAGTCAGTAACTTTTGGTCAAAGGGACACTAGGCTCAGTACAATGAGTGTAACCGTTGTGTGACATAGGCTAGTCCGTTTGCTCCAGTTAAAGAAGTTCAAAACGTCAGACCATGTCTTTGTCTGTGCTCACACATGTACAAAAAGTGCCATAACTACACATGAAGAACACGGTGAACATCTGTGTGCTTTTGACACAGGACAGTTTGAAAGCCATGGTGACACCATCTGGGACATCTGCTCTGGTCCACTGCTTGCTTCTGTTTTCTTAGAATGGTGGGATTGTGGGACTGGGGTGAAGTTGCGAATTAAGGTCATGAGAAAACGGGGAATTTGGGGGGTGAAGGAGCAACTGCAGCGTGCTGTTTAAATGTTTATGACGTGTCAGTCTACTAATAGATGTTATCTATTAAGTAACGTCACCAAAGGGAAGGATTAACTTAGTGTTTCCTGAACAATCAGAACTATAATTCATTATGCACCATGTTTAAAGGGAAAGATGAAGGATTTTTTTTTTTTTTATTAGAAACTTGTAAATACACACATTTGCCACTGTAGCTTGTAAACGCTACAGATTCTTGTGTTTGTGTGTCAGACCCAGTCTGTTGTCTTGCAGTTGAACTGCTCTGGACAGTTGTGTGTGTGTTTTGCCATTTAAAAGTTGTATTTTATTCTCATTTGTCAAATATTTGACAAGCCTTTGATTATAAATGAACTATGTTTGATAAGTCAGTGATGCATTTTAAACTGAAAAAAATCCTATAGGATTTGCATGAAATCTTATGGGATGAATCATTATTTCAGGTGTGTTGGCAGCCAGACTATACATTTTTAATATTACTCTTGTGGGCGGAGCCTTAAAAGGATCTGTTGTTCCTCATAGAGATGTTTGGGGGAAAAAACGCTGTTACATGATGCTGATGCACCAACAAGAGCTAAAGCCACAACTTAACAGTGGCTGTCAAAATATGTTTGATATTTAATGTTTTTTTTTTTGCACAAGTCATGTATGTTACTGTTCACACCGCCCAGAGCCTAAAGCATCACTGCTTGGATTCTGAATCACTGAAAAACGTCTTTCGTTTTTTGGCTCTTTTTAGGGCCTGAAATGGTTTATGTGTGTGTGTGTGTGTGTGTGAATCCCATAGCGCAGTCTGTGTTTCTATTCAAATGTTTTAATGCCTGATCAGTTCCCCACTTTGAGAAATAGTGGGGAATGTGTTTTTGTATTTTTTGGAAGAAAAGAAAATGCATGCAGAATGGAAACCTTTTCTTGCCTTTTTGTTTTTCTCAAGTCTGAACATGTACACCTGTCTGACGTGACTGAATGGGCTAGAAGAACATGGAATCTTGACGTTCCTATGGTGACTCTTTGTAGCAAAGCCAGCTAAATCAATTAATTTAAAAACTAAACACAGAAGCCACCAATGGAGACACTGACCTAACTTCCCACCCCAAGTGACCCACACACCAGTGGAAAGGCCTGAGGTGGAAAAAAATTGCAGCAGAAAGATCTTTTCCTCGACACCAGTACCACTTCACTTGCATGAAGATACACGCGAATCGTAACCGGTGCTGTAAAGGAAGGCTTTTACGGCTGTTAGGTACAACCTCTTCCTGTCTCGCCTGTTTCCAATGCCGACAGACGGCCGAAAGAGGTCCGAGTGTTCAAGGGCTCGGACGTCAATAAATAAATGTTTGCCAAAGTTTGTACAAAAAGGGCAATTTGTGCATTTTTTTTTCTATTGTGTTCACTGGGATTTCTTAAAATGTGAGATATTCCAGCTTTACTGAAATACTAAAAAAAAAAAAATCGCTGCATTTTCCACCCCTATGAACCGTTCATTGTGCCGTCTAAAGGCACAGCGCTGCCCCCACCTAGTAGGAGGCGGAACTGCTTTGCTCTTGATAATGAGTGGGGTAAAAAAACAAAATGGATTTGTAATATTTTACATTGCAGCGATTTCAACAGGTATTAGATCACGTGAACCAGATTACAGATGTCAGTGCAGGTCAGAGACCCACCCTTGCACATGATACCGGTAATGCAGGTTGCGCCAGATTTATCCTTTGTGTGCTGTGCGTCTTTTGTCTCTTGTCTTTAGAGACATTTAACTGTGGTTACAGTTGGTGCAGTGTGTATTATTTTACGTTCCAACACGCCAACACTCATTGTGACATGGAGAAAAAGGAGAAGCTCAGATATGTCTCCGAGGGAAGCCATGTGGCACGGTCTAAGCAGAGCCAGGTCCACAGCCTCAGCGGTCAAAGAGGTCTTTCATTCACCTCGCCTTTTCCCCAGCCAAGCGGCAAAAAAATCTACACCCATCACCAGGAACTGCAGGGGGTGGGGTGTGTTCCCCTCCGTCTCCTTCAGCCCAAAGATCCTTTCTTTACCCCCCGCTCTACCTAACGTGCAGGAGAAAAGGAGAGGGAGAGGGCGTGGTGTGGAGGAGGGCATTCGGTTCAAAAAAAAAAAAAAAAAAAAAAAAAAAGCGAAGCCGTGGCTGGAGCTATGCCACATACCCACGGCACTTTCTGCAAAAACCGCCTTCGCCTTCTCCCCAAAGACACGTGTACCAAATTCCAGGCCCATTTTAGGGAGGCCCTAATGGGCGACGGGGAGAGCGGGAGGGCTACTGATTTATGGCCACCTTATGGTGAATACTGGCAGGGAGAACTGAAAACAAGGTATTAGCAAAAAATTATAATAAAAAAAAAAAGAATTTTTATAACCCTCAATCACATTGAAGGAAATGTGAGACATGCGAGTGAAGCCTGCTTCAGCTCCATTTTGAGGTTGTGGTCAGAGGAAAATCCCTGATTTGAGACAAACTGGTGGCTGATTAGATATTTGTGGGATGGCAGAAAAAGGGAGAGAATTTCAGACACTATCCAGAAGAGAGAAACTACACTGCCAACTTGTGCGTAGCCATTTCTTCACCCGTTATTTTTTCTTTTCATGTGGATTTTTTTTTTTTTTTTTTTCCGTTTAGTCCTGCGTCAGAACTGCATCTGTGTAAACACAGGAAATTGAAGCGACTTGCAGGAATGAAGCAGGGATCAGGGGCAGAAAAGGAGAAGTCGGCAGGCCCATCTCATGAAAGAGACCACAAAAGAATCACATTTCACCTAAATAAAGCAGCACAAGAAGGTAACATTTCTACCCTTGTCAAGTAAAGTAGGACATTTACCGAAGGAGAAAACACACACACACACACACACACACACACACGATAATACACAGTTGAATAGCTTTTTATTACAACATGTCAACATGACTTCCTTCAGTCGAGTGCGTACAGCATTCAGGAGAGGCCAGACCACTGACCGTTAAAGAACGTTCCTCAAATACAGCAGGAGCTATCAGCAACACTCCGGCCACGTTGGGGGTCCTTTGCTAGAACGTCACGTTCCTCAAATACTGTACTGTACAGTGATACACACTGGCCCGTGGAGAAAGAAGACCGATCCTCCTGTCCACTGGGCTCGTGTCGGGGTTTGGGGTCCACCTCGGTCCATTATCAGGTGCTGTTGGCCTGCTCCTGTTCAAACAGGGCCATGGCAAGGTGTGCCCTGGAGCCCAGCCCCTCCAGGTTGCTGAGGATGCAGCGATGGTAGATGTCCTCGCTGAAGCGCGGGTTGCACGCTCGGCGTACGTACTTCTGCACTAGCGCCGGCTCGACGGCGCGAAAGACGTGCAGACCGGAGTAGCGCACGAATATCTCGTAGACGTCCATGCTCTCCAGCAGCTCGTCGTTGTCCAGGATGTCGGCAGCCATCTTGGTGCGAGCGGCCATGTAGTCTGCGTTGTAGAAGCAGGCCTCGTCGAAGACGTGGCGGTCAAAGCGGCCGTCTCGTAGCCCCTCGGAGCTGAAGGGCGACGAGGCCGGGGCCGATGGCTGCTGGTCGCGGTAGACCAGCGCGGGGCTGAACTCCTGGAAATGGATGGGAAAGAACACCTGCCAGTTGCTAATGGCGTTCATCCGGCAGCGGTTGAGGAAGTCAACGTTGACCTCCGTCCACACGCTGGCCACGAAGAACAGTGTGTCCACCGGGTGCTTCTTGGAGATGATGTCCATGAGTTTGACCTGGGATGGCACCTCCGTCTTCACGCTGATCCAGGGGATCTTCACGTCACCGTAACGTTTCTCCACCTCAGCAATCATGGCCTTGACGCTGGCAAAGACGTCAGTCTTGCTGACACGCTGAGCGTCGAACGGGTCATAGACAAACAGGAACGTGAGGAGGACATTATCATGGGTGTCCAGCGCGTTCATCACGTACATGTCCAGGAAATTGCTCACGTAGTCCTGTTCACGCACCGTCACAGGCAGGATGACCTGAATTCGCGTGGCCTCGGTGACATACGGCATGGGGATGATCTCGATGGTGCTCAGCGGCCGCAGGAGCCCCACGCGCTTCGCGATGACCTGGCTGTGGCCCTTCTGGGTGAACGCCTCCAGGGCCAGGTCCAGCTGATACTCCATCCCTCGCGCCGGGTCAAAGCGGCGGTAGCCGTTGAGCAGGCGCCGTTTTTGGAAGCGCAGCAGGGGCTGGTATCGCTCGTTCAGGCGCTCCACTGCCGTGTCCAGGATTGCGGCCATGTCTGCCCAGTCCGCCCCGCGAAGCTCGCATTTGGGCGAGCTGTCAGTGCAGGAGTAGATGTGTTCCTCCGTGAAGTATTCCCAGCTGATGACCTCAAAGCGGGTTCTGGGACGGAACGGGGGGTTGACCCCGATGGGCCACGTGGCACCGGCTTTGCCTTCGGGAGTGTGTCCACTGAGATTATTTATCTGGAGCTGAAAAAGGAGCAAAACGCATGGAGCATGTGTCAAATTAAAACACTACTCATACTTTTACATGATTTAAATGTTTAATTAGTGAAGTAGTAATTACTACACATTCATTAGTAATTACTACACATTCATGACTATTATTGTGATAAACCTAAATGCTACTCATTTTTTTATATTTTATCTTAAATCTCTTTCACTTTTTCAAATCATTTAGCCAAAAATACAGAACCGCCCTTTGCTCTAAAAATTGTGTATTTGAAAACAGTTTTTTTTTTTTACGATCTGAAGCGTTAAAACAACGTACAGCAGCGTTCACTGGCCCCGTGATACCGGCTAACAAGTAGTTAGTGGACATAACAAGAGGCCACTTTTTACGTTTAAGCGGAGGGCCATTCCCCGGAATGGAGAAAAATGTTCATTTCCTGTCACCCACTGGTACTGGGGTGTGTACTAAGAGGCAGATTGTGTGCCAGCGTTGGGCCAGAGAATATTGAGCTCAGAGTAGACAAGACTCAACTGAAGCCCCTAACACATGAATCAACAGATTTTGGGGTAAATGTCTTGGGCTAACATAATGGGTTCCATTTGAGAAGGTCTTGCATATGGTTTCATATTAAATTTATATTGTAGAAATATCAACTACAATCAAGAAATATAAAATATTTAAATATATTTTATATAAATAAACCCAGTGCGCTTCCAGCAGGAAGCGCCTACTGACCTGCAGCTGCTGGATCTGTGCGTAGGTCCAGTCCAGCTCGATCTGGCTGAAGCGCTTGTGCAGCCGGTACATGAGGCTGGACTCCGACACCGGGTGGACAGTAAAGGCGTTCTTGAACTGAGGGCTGTCCTCACGATCAGGGTCTGCGTTCTTCTGCAGCTCAAAGTAGTGGTACGTCATTTCCTGAAAACATAATCCCAGTTATGTTCGCATAAATGCCCAAGGATATCATATCTGCCAAAGAGAAGAGTGATAGAGGGAATTGTGTGATAGAGTGATAGAAAAGTGATAGAAGGAACTGTCATCGGTTCTTATTCTCCTTGACCTCTCTGCAGCATTTGACACCGTTAACCACAAGACTCTCTTGTCAATCCTGAAGAGGCTTGGAATTCAGGGCTCAGCATGGCAGTGGTTTGCTTCCTACCTTGATGAGCGATCTTACCAAGTGACTTGGAAAGGATTCACCTCTACCTCACGTAGACTCTCCACTGCCGTCCCTCAAGGCTCGGTGCTAGGTCCTCTCCTTTTCTCCCTCTACACGAGATCACTTGGTGAGGTCATTTCCTCACATGGATTATCCTACCACTGCTATGCTGACGACACACAACTCCTCTTCTCCTTTCCTCCCTCTGATCTACATGCTGCTTCCAAAATCTCTGCATGTCTAACCAACATCTCGTCTTGGATGTCAACCCATCACCTCCAACTCAATCCCACCAAAACTGAACTAATATTCATTCCAGCAGATTCTTCACCACATCAGGATCTTGCTATTTACCTAGACAACTCGCAGCTCTCTCCTTCTGCAACAGCCCGCAACCTTGGCGTAACAATAGACAACCAACTCTCCTTCTCAACTCACATCAGCAATCTTTCCCGCTCATGCAGATTCCTTCTCTACAATATCAGACAAATCCCTTATCTGTCAACCCAGGCCACCCAACTACTGGTTCAGTCCTTAGTAATCTCACGACTGGACTACTGCAACTCCCTTCTAGCTGGTCTACCTCTATGTACCATCCGACCTCTACAACTCATACAAAATGCAGCAGCACTTCCCAAATTCAACCTTCCCAAATTCTCCCACACCACCCCTCTGCTACGTCCCCTCCACTGGCTCCCAGTAGCTGCACGCATCAGGTTCAAAATACTGATGCTGGCCTAGAAAGCCAAACATGGAGTAGCACCATCCTACCTCACAGCCCTTATTACACCTCGCACTGCACCTCGTCTACTCCGAGCCTCCAGTACTGCTCGCCTGGTCCCTCCATCTCTGAAGATAAAAGGAAAACATTCATCTAGACTCTTCTCCGTCTTGGCCCCTCGGTGGTGGAATGAACTTCCCCTCGAGGTCAGAACAGCTCAGTCACTGAGACAGCTCAAGACCTTCCTCTTTAGAGAATATTTAGATTAAATTGTAACTTTCTTATTGTCGAACTTGTGTACAGAATCTACAAGAGTGAATAAAAAGATTGTATTCATAGATGGGATCCTAGTGAACCGGAATTGATCTCTTCATTGATGGTAACTTGAAAGCACGTTGTAAGTCGCTCTGGATAAGTGCGTCTGCCAAATGCCGTAAATGTAAAAAATGAAAATGGAATTCAAGGCGACTTCTATAAGTGACCATATTTCAGATACTACTGGAAGAGAGACAAGTTCAGTAAATTTATTTTGTTTAATGAACAGATTTCTCCTTCGAATGTCTAAATAGCACCCAGTCCAATCAGAAACCAAATTCCAGACCAACAACAACCTACATGAAAATGAAGTGATTGTCATTGTGATACACAGCAGCACAGCACAGCACACGGTGCACACAGTGAAATGTGTCCTCTGCATTTAACCCATCACCCTGAGTGAGCAGTGGGCAGCCAAGACAGGTGCCCGGGAAGCAGTGTGTGGGGACGGTGCTTTGCTCAGTAGCACCTCAGCGGCACCGTGGTGGATCGGGATTTGAACCGGCAACCTTCTGATTGCGGGGCCGCTTCCTTAACCGCTAGGCAACAACTGCCCCAAGTGACTTGTGAGATAGTAGCAGTAATTATGTTCTATTATGCAGTAATTAGTAATGTAAGGCCTTTCAATTTCAGAAACACCAATAATATTAGTTACTAATCCAATATTGTTTTGTCCTATACAGGCACTGAGCAGGATGTTCATGCTCAAATGTGAGAATATCAGCAAAGGATGAGTGCAAAGAACAATACTTTCAACGACAGGAAACAGTGTCATATTTTTAGTCTTAGTAAAAGATATAAAGGACAATGTGCAAATTGTGCGATGCAAACTGCTTCAAACCATGAAAATGACAGCGTTTATTAAAGCATCCGACATGGCAGCACAATAGCAAAATTTGTGGAAAAACCCCTGGTGCTGACAGAGTGGCCTTTACACCAGCGAAGTGTGAAATACAGTCAAAAACCCAAAACTGGATTTCAGACTTCTCCTTGTCCCAATAACGTGGATACATTTTTAAAATGATAGTAGTTGAAGGATTCTGTTGTGGGGGCGTCAAAGCAGTATATTAATTTAACTAATGTAACTTATTACTCTTCCAGAGTAACATGGGCAATCGTTTTATTTAAGCACAACATAATGCTTTAAACATGGGACTTGTTCATGTGTAAGGTGAGGGATTCTGAAATATGTAAAATGACAGAATAAAAAAATATATATGTTAAAAATATATATGTATATATGTCTTTAATGATGAGTTTAAAACAAGTTCTTGATTAATTAAAAAAAAAAAGAATTGATAATGACCCGTTGGCCTTACCTGGTGAACCTCCACACAGCTCAGGCCCAGGTAGTCGATGATGCAGCGGCCGAGCCACTCATCAGGCCTCACACTCAGGATGTCATTACGGCAAGTGTCCAAGTGTGGCTGCAGACGGGCCAGCAGGCTGCGAGACAGCAAGTACCCGTAGCCGCCGTGGCAATACCGCAGCCGCTCGTCCCCGCCGATAAACTCCTCAGCGCGGCCCATGTACACGTCTTTCCCCGCGCTCAAATGTTCGACCAGCTCCGTCAATCTCTCCGCCTGCGTGTACGTGTCGTCCTGGGCCAAGTAGAACCAGTCGTACTCGTTCCCATGGTGCTGGTGCAGATATCGCACAGTCTCGTACATCAGCCAGACGGGGCGGTCGTCGCCATGGGTGACAACAGCCATGCCGTGAGGGGCCTTGGTGCTGCGCAGCCCGGAGAAGAAGAAGGTGCGGTGAAAGTGATGTGCCACGGTGCGGTTCACGGCCACGGCCAGCGTGTTCAGGGTGGCTCGCGATGTCAGGATGCCCACCAAGAGGCGCTCCCGGATGCCCAGCTCTGTATGGATGTAACGCGTCCTGTTCATCCAAAGCCAAACACACGAGCGTGATCAGTTTCTTAGCAAAATGTACTAATAAATGCAATTTGTTTCATGAAATCGTGAACAACACATCCCAATAAACTCTAGTACTCCTCTTACCAATATTCACAGTTGCTGTGTGTTTAAATCCAGTGTAGTCATTATTATAATTAGCATAATCCATCTGCTGTGTGTTTGCAGTTCAGTCTATGCGGTAAAATAATCTGCATATTAGAAATAAATGTGCACCTGAGTAGACCAGCTAACCGGCCTGCTTTACCATCTGGTGGCGGTGCTCATTACGGGAAAAGTTGGAGAGCCACAGCTGTAGACCATCCGAAGGGACTAGGGAGCTGGAGAAAACGTCACATCTTCCGAACAAGATCCAATTAACTTGAAATTCACACCGAATGCCAGATTAATCGTATTATAATGAAAAAAATGGAATAATCTTATTTGGGACGTCTGAAGAGTTAATCGTGGCCATTCTGGACTGTAATCAGATAACGGGGCGATTTAATGAGACTGTGCACAGGCAGAAGTAGTGAAAGATCCGTTTGGCAAAAGGGGAAACTCAGGGGTTCTCGCAACGCTGCTTGCTGGAACAACACAAGCTTAGAACCTCGCAGATTGAGGTTTTAACATGAAGTAAGCGGAGACAAAGATATGGTCATGATTAAAGGATTGTCTGAGTAGTTTCCAACCAAGCCAAAGGATTTGCGAACATCTTTAATCTCTAAATCCATTAAGGAGCGGATTTCTCGTGCTGACACCAGAGTGGTTCTCAAAACACTAGTTTTAGTTCTTAAATGTACAGGAAGCTGGGACCAGACACCTTTTTGTGCTTCTATGTAAGAGGGTGGCTAGGTTTGACAGGAAATGACGTCATGCGTGGTGTCACTGGAAACCAGCTGACGGGGTCCAGTGCGGTCACATGATTAAGGTGCCACCTGCGTGTCGCCGTTTGTGCTCCCCCGGCCCCTCCTCTCACCTCAGCACCTTCTTGGGCACTTTGTTGGGGTCCTTGTGGTAAGGCACAATCCGCGGCTGGAAGTCCTCGTTCCCGGCGTCCTCCGCGCTCTTCCCCCGGGAATCCCCGACCTGGGCCCCCGCGAACAGCCCCCCGTCGCCCGCCTCGTCGGCGCAGGGCTCCTCCGTGCCCCCCTGGTTCCAGGACACCATCAGCAGGCTGAGGCTGCAGCCCAGGGAGAGGCCGAGGATGAGGGGCAGCGCAGGCCGGAAGAGCGCCAGGACGGACGAGAGTCGCATGGTCAGCCGGGCAGGGGGGCTGCCGGACGACGTGGCGTCACAAAGCGCGTTTCTTGTCCTAATTTGCCCCTGTGCGCCGCCCGCGTCTCGTCTCCATCCAATATTCGCCTTTTAATCGGCGCTGATAAGAAGCGACTATATCATGACCACCAGCAGTGGGAAATATTACAGTTCAACTCTTTTTGGTTACAAGGAGTTTAAATGAGTGCGATGACACCAACTTTAAAGAGGACGTTAACCTCAGAAACCGGACTGGCAGTAAAATAATGGCTGAAAAAGATGATGATGAAAATGATGGTGGCGCGTTACGTTAAACATCCGCCAAATATCCACATGCTGGACTAAAAACTACAGGTCGGTAAAAAAAAAAAATTAAATAGAAAAATAAAAACGAAGTTAAAAAAAAACCGAAAGCTCCTTCTCTCTCTCGGGGTTGTCACGGTCCGGTCTCCGCGCTGTTGTTCCCTCCATTAGTCCGACGATCCGTTTTCCGTAAAGGACCCAGAATCATCATCGCGGCGTCTCTCGCCCCGGACGGCGTCTCCGGCGGTGGCGAGGTTTCCATGAACTCGTCGGGCCGCTCGTTAAAAGTCTCCGGACGTAGTGATGTCGCGCTGAAACGCCAAACGCAAACAAAAAGACGGGAGTATTTTTTTTTTTCTGGGGGGGTGGGGGGCCAGACCCCGGAAAGGTCCTAGTTTTCACAGAGCCATGTTCAACGGAGCGGTGTGTCGTTCGCGAGCAAACGGCTCACTTACCAAACGGCTCACTTACCAAACGGCTCACTTGTTTGAACGAATAGTTACCTATTTATTTTCCCATATTAACCCTTAGCTGTACGGTAATAATACAACGAGTCCGTGTCCGTGTCTACTTAGCGGAAACATTGTTGTAGCCCCAGTGCGGGAGAAATTGATGCTTTAAGGGATCCGAGCAGAAATATCCGGATCGGTGAGAAGAGCCGAAGTGTTCAGTTCAGTTCGGCCCGAGCTCTGCTGCGCTATTCGTCAGATTTCGGAAGAAGCGTCATCAGATAGTGTAAGGGAGCTAGAAAAAACAGAACTGTCACGAAATCCAGTAACAATAAGGGCTTTGACCACGGCTGACACAAGTGTGAATTTTCCAAAGAAGAAAAGACTGAAACCTGGTCACTAAAGCCCCACCCTCGTTCTTCACATTTCACAAGAATTACATTAGTGATGCATCGACGTATCACCTTACTTTTCGTTTATTACTCAGCAACCAGCCAGACTCAGGCGTGTCATGATTTAAAGTGAAGTGATTGTCACTTGTGATACACAGCAGCACAGCACACAGTGCAATTTGTCCTCTGCATTTAACCCATCACCCTGAGTGAGCAGTGGGCAGACATGACAGGCGCCCAGGGAGCAGTGTGTGGGGACGGTGCTTTGCTCAGTGTTACCTTGGCGGATCGCGATTCGGCAACCTTCTGATTACGGGGCTGCTTCCTTAACCGCTAGGCCACCACTGCCCCATAATTTATGCAGGAATTTACACTTATTTTTACATCTATATTTTATAACTACTACTAATATCTAAAGTATTTCATGAATTAATGCATGTACAGTATAGACCAAAAGTTTTGACTCACTTTCACATTCAATGTGTTTTTATTTTCATGACCATGAAATAAAGAAAATAAAGAAAAATACACTATTGGTAGATTCTCACTGAAGGCATCAAATCTATGAATGAACGCATGTGGAGTTACAAAAAAAGGTGAAATAACTGAAAACATGTTTTATATTCTAGTTTCTTCAAAATAGCCGCCATTTGCTCTGATTGCTGCTTTGCACACTCTTGGCATTCTCTCGATGAGCTTCAAGAGGTCGTCACCTGAAATGCTTTTCCAACAGTCTTGAAGGAGTTCCCAGAGGTGTTTAGCACTTGTTGGCCCCTTTGCCTTCACTCTGCGGTCCAGCTCACCACAAACCATCTCGATTGGGTTCAGGTCCGGTGACTGTGGAGGCCAGGTCTCCACTTTTTGTTAAGTACATAACTCCACATGTGTTCATTCATAGTTTTGATGCCTTCAGTGAGAATCTACCAACGTAAATTGGTCATGAAATTAAAGAAAACACATTGAATGAGAATGAAACTTTTGGCCTGTACCGCATATCAACATCTTCATATTTATATACATCGATCTGGACATCTGCGAGACGTCTGCCAACAATATCGTAAATGTAAATGCTAATTATCAATAGTAATTAATCAGTTGTGTATCTCGCTGATTATAATCTAGAGAGTGAGAGCGATAGTGTGTGAGTCTGTGTGTGTGTGTGTGTGTGTGTGTGTGTGTGTGAGTGTGAGTGTGAGAGTGAGGGAGAGCAGATCTATTTCTAGGTCCCTCCCAGTACAGAGGCGGAGATTGACCATATACGGCGATTCACCGACAAACCGGCCAGGAAGACAGGAACACGGGTCGCCACAGTCGGTACAGAGTGTTCCAAAGAGGAAAAAAACTCCGCAGACAACAGGTAAGATCCTGCGTGTTTCGACGCTCCAGACAGCTGCCTCGGGCGGCGTCCTGCACAGCGACGGCACCGTCTGCTGGCAACGTTTCGAGGCTTTTGACAGAAATGACAATGCGCACACGGCATTCTAGCCGTCATTATGATGGCGCCTACTAATGACGTCAGGCCACCGCGCAATATAATTAGCCTGCTAGCTGGTGGCGTTAAGAAAAGCCGACGAGGAATATATATATACATACACACTAGGCCGTGTTCACTCGTAATTATCTGGTTGTATTCTTTCGGACTAGTGTATGTCCAGAATGTGTTAAACTACAGAAAATGACTGAGCCCCACAGTAGACAGACAGCTAACAATAAGCGTTGTTTTTTTTCTCTCTCTTCGAGTTGTCAGCCGAATGGTATAGAGCTTGTATCTTAACTTTTTATTTTTTTTATAGCGAAAATGTTCCTAACTGGTTTCATATTTCTATTCCGCCAGCCATTTAGCATTTAAGGCCAGCAGCAGATAAATGGACCATGTGTTAACTTCTTCACACGGTTGTCACGGAACGTCCATTGCACAACGACGTAATGATTCCATTTGGTGACATGGACATGGACATAAATGTTTTTCTAATGGCAGCTGTCACAGTGTCCTGCGCTGTAAATTAAGTTTATTAGGAGAATTGGTGCTGTGCTTGGCTCACAAGCCGAATGGTTAAAAGGAACTGACCAGTCACAACACAGTTCATCTTCACTATTTTTCTTTTTTTTTTTTTTACGAATCGTGTCCCAGCTCAAAGGGTTTTGAATGTCATGTTCACCCATTGTGCAACTGTTTCGTGTCAATGAGAGATATTAACGATAATCTCTCAACAATATGTACAATAATCAGCAACCCTGCATCTAAGTTCATACTCTGTGCACAACTTTAGCTGCACTCATGCCCTCTGACCTGGCCAAGAAGAAGGCGGCGAAGAAGAAGGAGGCAGCCAAGGCCCGGCAACGTGTGAAAAAGACAGATGAACTTAATGGAGATGGAGAGCAGACGGAGATGCAGGAGAATGGCATTACAAATGGGGGTGTGTGAGCATTCTTCTACACAAGTTGAGAAATGCATTGTGACATTTTGGGGAGTCTGGTAATGCATGTAATGGCCCACGCCATATATTAATTATTATTATTATAATTGTACCCAAAATAATTAGCTACTTTTTTTCCAAGGTCTGCTATTATGAAAAATTATTTTACTTTTATATAGGTCTTATACTGTATAGTCTCTTTCCAAAATTCAGGTTTGGTGCAGAATTACAGCCAATTTTTTGACAGTCACACAATGAGATTTCCCCAGGATGTGCCTTTTCAGTGTATGTAGTTTTAGAAAATTAGTGGGCATTTGTGAAAATGACATCATTAACACCATTCACCAATGACAATGTTTGGCGCAAACAAGAAGTTGTGTAGGCGTTTTTCCAGAAAATAATTAAATGAACCCACTGGTTCATCATTTACATTTAAAGCATTTATCAGATGCCCTTATCCAGAGCAACTTAAAATCAGTAGTTACAGGGACAGTCCCCCAGGCGAAACTTAGGGTTAAGTGTCTTGCTCAGGGACACAATGGTAGTAAGTGGGATTTGAACCTGGGTCTTCTGGTTCATAGACGAGTGTGTTACCCACTAGGCTACTACCATCAGAGTCTCACGTGATGGAACTCAAGAAATACATTTGTGCTCATTTTGACATCCAGTCACTGAGTAACTGCAATGCTTTGCACATTTTCAAGCCATGGTGGTCAGTGGAGATTAGGGCAAGGGTGTCAAATTCCAGATCTGACCGTCCAGAGACATTCCAGATTCGACCGTCTGAGCTGCCGCTCTCTGAACGGCGAAGCAGAAGGCCAAAGCATGCTTTTTACAATCACCATTTTTGTCCAGTGCAGGACCTCAGACAGATTAGACTATTAATTTTAAATAATCTCACCAAGTGAAATTTTCATAATTGGGGATCTTTAGTGATTGTTGACCTGTATAAGAAAAGCATACCTGCCATTTTAGGCTATAATGTGAGTTCAGGACCCAAAGAAAATTCCTAACAGTATCTTATTGTCAATATGTCTTTTGTCTTCCTTATCACAGATGTGGCAGCCCTGACAAAGGAACTAGATGAGTTTGAACTGCAAAAGATGGAGGCGCGGGCAGTGACAGGGGTGCTGGCGTCCCATCCCAACAGCACCGACGTCCACATCAGCAGCCTGTCACTAACCTTCCATGGGCAGGAGCTGCTGAGTGACACCAGCCTGGAGCTCAACTCCGGCCGCCGCTATGGCCTCATTGGCCTCAATGGCACAGGTGCAGTAGCAGCTAAACAATGTCGGGAGCAACTGGGAAGATTTCGACAATGGCTAATTTGATTATGTGCTTTTGAGTTTACTTTATGTTAAATAAAGTAGGTTAGCTTCTTAAAAAGATGGCTCCTGTTATTATTACCTGAATTGTGGTGTCTCTCCTTCAGGCAAGTCCATGCTGCTATCCGCTATTGGGCACCGTGAGGTTCCTATTCCAGAACACATAGACATTTTTCACCTGACCCGTGAGATGGCACCCAGTGAGAAGACTGCAATGCAGTGTGTTATGGAGGTTGACGAGGAGAGAATAAAACTGGAGAAGGAGGCAGAGAGGCTAGCACACGAGGACTGTATGTACCATACTATAACATCATTCTTTGTATATGTCTTCTTGCTCTTAAAATACACATCTCCGTAATTAAGGGTGTAAGGAATTCAGTTAACACTTTGTCGCCTCTGCAGCTGAGTGTGAGAAGCTAATGGAGCTGTACGAGAGGTTAGAGGAGCTAGACGCAGACAAGGCCGAAGTACGTGCCTCCCGCATCCTCCACGGCCTGGGATTCTCTCCCGCCATGCAGCGCAAGAAGCTGAAGGACTTCAGTGGTGGCTGGAGAATGCGTGTGTCCCTGGCCAGGTTGGATCATTGTGCCACTGAAACTAGATATTTTTCTTTTTGTATTGTGGTATTTGTAGCTATAATTTTGTAGATGTTCTGTATTTGATTGGATGGTGGATGTTAACATTTTCTGTCTTGCTCACATGATCTCTCAGAGCTTTGTTCATCAAACCCTTCATGTTGCTGCTTGATGAGCCCACCAACCACTTAGACTTGGATGCTTGCGTCTGGTTGGAGGAGGAGTTGAAATCGTGAGTTCTTTATAATTTTTCTTTGTCTAAAATGTACTGCTTTATAGACTTTAATTGTAACGTATTGTCTAGATCTGTAGAACCCAGGGGCAGTATGATTAGGTGGTGGTAGTAGCCTAGTGGGTAAGACACTCATCTGTGAACCTGAAGACCACAAAGTCACAACCCTTACTTATGTACCTGAGAAAGACACGTAACCCAAACAAATTGCGAAATTGATCAAATGTAAATAGATAATATTTGGTATTATGTAACAACACCCCCCCCCCATACCATCTGCTTTCCTGTTAGTTGATGTGTTCTTACTGAACCGTGGTTTTGTAGTACAGTATATTTGAGTATTTATTTATTTTTTTGGTCAGGTTCAAGCGAATCCTTGTGCTCATATCGCATTCACAAGACTTCCTGAATGGTGTCTGCACCAATATTATTCACCTGCACCAGAGGAAACTAAAGTATTACACGGTAAGACACTATAAAGAGTAGGATGCTATTCTCAGAAAGGCTGCTAGCCTCAGTATTCCTGGACAAACACCAATTGCCAGTTGGATGCTCATCAGCAGCCATAAAAGGAAAGGCCTTGCACTTTAAAGGCTCTTGCTATTTATGAACATACGCACCATTATATAGTCTATGGGGTTAAATGCCAATTAAATGAGTTTATAACTTATAAATACACTTTCAGTTTACAGAAACTGAAGTCTCTTTCCAAAATTTGATGATTAGTAGTCTAGTGGTAGTAGCCTAGTGGGTAACACACTTGCCTATGAACCAGAAGACCCAGGTTCAAATCCCACTTACTACTGTCCCTGTAACTACTGATTGTCACACTTGTACATATCAGAATCAGAAAACTTTATTAATCCCAAAGGAAATTGCTTAAATTACCATTTCTATCACCATTTCTAGCCATTGCAGGACCATAGAAAGGCTAGCGGAACTTGTATTAATGTCAAATAATCTCACAAAGGGAAATTTTCATGTCATGGGAAATTTTAAGAAGATCTAGAGGAATCTAGTTTTTACATTTGCATTGTGTACCTAGGGGGGTAGGTGTTTCTGAGAAAGTGGTGGGTGTTGGTAGGAGCTGTCATATTCACTCATGCGTTACTTTTGACATAAAAAAGTAAGTCTTTGAGGAGCCCATGGCAGATTTACTGCCAGTCAGTGTGATGTGAAAGTCTGTTCTTGTTTGAAGGGGAACTACGACCAGTATGTGAAGACTAGGGAGGAGCTGGAGGAGAACCAAATGAAACGCTACAACTGGGAGCAAGACCAAATAGCACACATGAAGGTGAGCGTTAGGGCTGCAATACTCTGACCCTCTTTAGAATCCGGCTCACTCTGAGTCAATTGAAGTTTTTGAATCGTATTTGGTTCAATGGAGACCTCAGATTCGTAACTCGTGAGTCATTTAATCACACAGCACTAGTGAGCGGTCAAGGCCCTCAGGCTGCTGTCTGGGTCCATCATCCCTAACATTGATTACAGAACTTAATGCGTAGTTTAAATTATACCTGATCACTTTTACCCTCTCTCTCTGATGCAGAACTACATAGCACGGTTTGGTCACGGCTCAGCTAAGCTCGCCCGCCAGGCACAGAGCAAAGAAAAGACACTGCAGAAGATGGTGGCCTCAGGCCTGACTGAACGAGTGGTCTCTGATAAGGTGAGTGTGATTGCTTAGGAAGAGGAGAGTACATTCTGTATCAGTATTGTGTTGCATTGTTTGGGATGTTTATGTACAGTAAACTTGTTACCATTATATTAAATATAAACTAGTTTTCTTATTGAAAGTGACTACTAATACTAAGCTAATGAGGAGGAGCGAGGCCTATAGAAGTGAGGGGGCATTTCACAGAAATTACTTCAGCTACAGTCTTTCCCTATATGACATCTTAAGGGGCCAAATTCCAGATCCGACCGTCTGAGCTGCCGCTCTCTGAATGGCGAAGCAGAACGGCCAAAACACTCTTCATACATATTGCAATTTCTAGCGACTGCAGGACCATAGAAGGCTAGGGGAACTCGTATTATGTTGTTGTTGTTGCTGTTAATTTCTCAGATTGTAGAATAAAAGATTGGATACATGGCACAGACAATTCAATAAAATTATTTAGCCTATTTGGAGAGAGAGAGAGAGAGAGAGAGAGAGAGAGAGAGATGATTATGTGAGAATATATCATCCTATGATAAGGAAATATGACCAAGACTACTTGTTCTGAACAGGGGTTGTCAGTGAACAGTAGAGGTGTGAACCTTCACTGGTCTCATGACTCTATTCTATTCTGATTATTTCTAATCGTAATTTCTACATGGTCACATGATGTATACAAACACAAGAGTTAAGGTCTCGTACGCCTGTGTGGATGCTGTTATTTGCTACAATGAGCAGAAAAATGTTGTTGTTCTCTTCCAAGATGGTTGGCTTTAAATACTAGTAACTTTTCAAAACAAAATGTCTAATTTCACTGCAGTGACTGAGGGTAAAGAATGGAACTGACATAATTTTTTTCTCTAATACAAATCAACAGTGATTAAGTTTCAGTGTTTTATCAGACTTTTTCTTTTGAAAAAGGTTAGTCAATCACTTTGAAAGAGAACAATACAAAGATTGTGTTCAATACCTCTATTGTTAAGATTAAATTAAATAACACTGTAACTATAGTGTTATTTATATATAATATAGATGTAACTATAGACCTGATTTATAGAACAATCATTTATTTAATGTCCAATACCTTTCTATTAACATTATTTTTATTATTTATTCAGGTAAAAATTGTTAAACAGTTGCATGTCAAAACCTTTTTTCAAATAGAAAGTGAACAGCAATACTGAGTGTAAAAACATTATTGTGACATCTTAAGCAGTAACACACTCGCCTGTGAACCAGAAGACCCAGGTTCAAATCCCACTGACTACCATTGTGTCCCTGAGCAAGACACTTAACTCCAAGTTGCTCCAGGGGGACTGTCCCTGTAACTACTGATTGTAAGTCGCTCTGGATAAGGGCGTCTGATAAATGCTGTAAATGTAAATGTATTCTTTACAGAATTCAAATTCAACTGAAATACATTTGTATTCAACTGAATTAAACTAAACATCCCATTTCACATGACCCTGATGGGACTATTTAGACTGTGTGCAGATTGAGAACTGTACACATGTGTGGACGCTTTGCTACAATGATTAATTTCAACACCCCTATTGAACAAGCGGGTACAGACACTCAAGGTTTAGGGTACAGACACTCAGCGTTGAAAAACCAATGCTAATTATCTGAACAACATTCTCTAGCAGCAGGCAAGTTGTCATTCTAATGTAGCAAAGTAAAATAGTTAGAAAAAATGTACTTGAAAAAGTAAAATTTCCTACTAAATACTACTCGAGTAAATGTAATTCGATACTTTCCATTGTTCTTTTGAAAAATTTGCTATATAAAATAATTCTTTCTATTACTTAATTGTCATTCTGCCTTTCTTACAGACCTTGTCGTTTTACTTTCCTGCCTGTGGGAAGATCCCGCCTCCTGTCATCATGGTCCAGAATGTCAGCTTCAGATACTCTAATGACACGGTCTGTTCTTATTTTCTTTTCTGATTTGATTCGATTCCAGAACAACTGAGTTTCACACATGTATCATTTGTAATGTTTGCTTATCTTACAGCCATGTATATACAAAAAGCTTGAGTTTGGAATTGACCTGGACACTCGGGTTGCACTGGTGGGCCCTAACGGAGCTGGCAAGTCTACTCTGCTCAAGCTACTGATGGGAGAGGTGAGGTTACATAACTGTAAACATGTTTGTTCAAAATCAAAGTGTATTTGTGTCTCAGTGGTATTCCGTCCCTACCATCTTCTTTTGTTTACGCCCTGCCCATAATATAAGGTTACACAAGAGCATGCTGGATGCTAAATTGATATTTCTCTTTGTGCTTCTTGCTAGTTGCTCCCCACAGATGGAATGATCAGAAAGCATTCACACGTGAAAATAGGCAGGTATCACCAGGTAGGCTTTCATGTAAATTATTGTTTCTAAAGCCTGCTGGTGTAACCCAGCTATATTATGGCAGTGTGAAGTTGCTCAGGCCCGGATCTCTGGCATGGTTTCACACTCTGCTTCTCTTTACCTACAGCACCTGACTGAGCAACTGGAACTGGACCTCTCACCCCTGGACTACATGATGAAATGCTATCCTGAGATCAAGGAGAAGGAGGAGATGAGGAAAATCATTGGTAGATATGGCCTGACTGGAAAACAGCAGGTGGGTGGTATTTTAGCTCACCAGGGGAAGACCGCAGTGGGGGTTTGGGATATAATTGATATTGATTCTTTTAATGGGAAGGAGGTGCTGTTTATAATAACAATAAATTAAACTTAATTTTATTGCTACAGAGGAGTAGAATGATTTTTTTTTATGCCAAACTACCCTCGTCTTTACAGGTAAGCCCCATCAGAAACCTGTCAGATGGTCAAAAGTGCCGGGTGTGCTTTGCCTGGCTGGCCATGCAGAACCCACACATGCTGTTTCTTGATGAACCTACCAACCACCTTGACATTGAGACCATCGATGCTCTGGCAGATGCAATCAGTGATTTTGAGGGAGGCATGATGCTTGTCAGCCACGACTTCCGGCTCATTCAACAGGTATTGTAGTTACATACCTTGCAGGAGTTAAGAAAGCACATTTGTGCATTAATTAAGACATGATAACAACATTCTTGTTTTTCTTAGTTGTATCTTGGCCTTGTTTTAATGTCTTCAGGTTGCCAAGGAGATCTGGATTTGTGAGAAGCAGACCATTACCAAATGGAATAGAGACATCTTGGCATACAAAGAGCACTTAAAATCGAAAATTGATAAACAGGCACATGATATCTAAAGTGCCCATTGGCTGGGACTTTCTCTGTCTGCTATGGAGACTATTCTGCCACACCCGCCAGAGCATGAGCAACAGAACCGTTTGGATTGGATGTACGTGAAGCATTTCAAAATGCATCGTGGACTGCATTCCATTGTGTTGTCATAACTCAGTGGTGCATTTCGGCCAATAAAATTCCACTGTTTTCATCAGAGAATGTTAGAGGGGCGACTCTGTCATCAGTGAAAGGCTGCAGTGCTATTGAGTGGGGAAAACTGAGGGTCTTCGATTTCCCGTGCATTCATTTCAATCTTATGTAGCATTACATGAAATATAAACAGTACATTCAGAAATAAATTAACAGCAGATTGCTAGGTAAGTATTACAGAAGTGGTTATGACGTTTGGAAAGTCAAGTGTTTTTGTTTTAATTATTGAGATGTTAGCATGTTAACATAATACATGTTATGCGTTTGTCACATATTCAGATTAATTAGTAAGGTACGTTTGTACACGAGTGACGTGTCAAACCCACGGCCAATGGTCCACATCCTGCGAGATCACTTTATATAGGTCTATTATCATAGTTTGGCGATATGAAACGCTGATAACACACAAACTACAGATCCCACAATGCAGGCAATCTTGTTGGATGTGGCCAGTGGGCCATGAGTTTGACGTTCCTGACACACATTGCAATTTCACAGACCTTGCAGATCTCGATCGAGTGGATTTAGACTTGGAACATGAGGAGCATGTGGACAAACTTGGCTCCATTCAGTTAGCACATCTGGAGTAAATGATACATAGAAACAATGTAAATAAACAACATAGAACGCAGAAAAATGCACAATTGTTTAATTGCTTAATTGGTCTGGTTAGCCTTAATTTGCTACTGACAGAAAGGAATTTAGTGAAGTTGAAGTTGAGCATTATTGTCATTTCAGCTACATACGTCTACATAGATGGAGCATAGTGAAACAAACAACAATTGTACGGAACCTGGTGCTACATGTAACATTTGGACAATTAAAGTTACACACTGACATAAAGCGCACATACTGGGCTACATAAAGTGCAAGCAGGGGACACAGGGAGTGCAAGAATAACATTTAACAAAAAACATGTAGACAACAATGAGAAAGACAGCGCTGAACAAGTGAAATGAATAATAAATGTGCAAAGTCAAACAGTGCAAATATTGCTGTGCATTAATAGATAATATTACAGATAATTTTACTCAATTTAACAGAGGTTGTGTGTGAGTGGAAAGACCCTGAGTGTTCACATACAGTACAGGCCAAAAGTTTGGACACACCTTCTCATTCATGTGTTTTCTTTATTTTCATGACCATTTACATTGGTAGATTCTCACGCTTTGCTCTGATTACTGCTTTGAACACTCTTGGCATTCTCTCAATGAGCTTCAAGAGGTGATCACTGAAATGGTTTTCCAACAGTCTTGAAGGAGTTCCCAGAGGTGTTTAGCACTTGTTGGCCCCTTTGCCTTCACTCTGCGGTCCAGCTCACCCCAAACCATCTGGATTGGGTTCAGGTCTGGTGACTGTGGAGGTCAGGTCTCCACTTTTTGTTAAGTACACAACTCCTCATGTGTTCATTAATAGTTTTGATGCTTTCAATGAGAATCTACCAATGTAAATGGTCATTAAAATAAAGAAAACTCATTCAATGAGAAGATGCGTCCAAACTTTTGGCCTGTACTGTAGTCTGGTGATGAGGGCCCAGCTTATTGTTATTGTAAATTTCCCACTAATAAAGGGACTACTAAAGCATCGTCTCTTATCTTGTTTGACAATACACTGCACAATACTGTAAACGTGTGAATTCTGTGCACTTAAAATGCGACCATACCACAAATTTCCTGTGGTGGCTTTTGTATAACTATAAACACATATTGAGGACAATGACAAAATCCTGCCTTGTGTATTACGCGCCGGCGTGACAAAGGCGACTCTTTGGTGGACTAAGGGGTTTGAGCGCCACCTATCGTCCGCGGAGGCCATGAGCCGGGAGGCGGAAGCGTTCGGCGCTCTGTGGGGTTTTGCCGCCTGAGCAGGGACCTCGCTGCTGCGAACATGTCGGCGCCAGACGGCGACGTCGCCGTCGCAGGGCTGCAGGGCCACCTGCTGAAGCTGCACGCCTTTCTTGGCACCTCCGAGGCCCGGGACGCCGCTCTGAGGTGCCATGACATCGTCGGGGACTTGGGACAGGAATGCCTGATGGCCAAGAGTGAGCACGAACTTGGTGAGGGAGCGACGAGCGACAGTGAAAATCTGCGTATAATGCGAAATGTTAACAGCAGCGCTAATTGCAACTCCAGGGTGCAGTGGTGACCTAAGGAAGCGGCCACGTAATCAGAAGGTTGCTGGTTCGAATCCCGGTCTGCCGAGGTGCCACTGAGCGAAGCACCGTCCCCACACACTGCTGCCCACTAAGGGTGATGGTTAAAAGCAGAGGACACCTTTCGTTGTGTCACCGTGTGCTGTGTTGCAGTGTTTCACTTTTTTTAAACGTTTTTGAAACGCATTGCTAAACCACCATTTCCAATGTAATTCCTGAAGACCTTTGAACAGCGAAGATGCAGTGCAGTGATTCTGAGATAAAACAGTATTTTGTCCTGGCCAGTCCTCCAGACGTCGTTGCTGTTTGCGAAAGAAAATGGAATCCTCGCTTTTCTCAGGAGATCCCTGTCGAATGAAGAGGTAAACACACTCCCCAGAACCTTGCAGAACAGAATTTGAATGGATTGAAAGAGATCTTGGGGTTTGCTCAGTGGCTCCTTTTTTTTATCTCTTCTTCTGCTCTCTACCCCTCTCAGCTCCGAGATGTGAGAGTGGACGTTGTCAATTTCCTAATCCCATTTGTCCAGAAAATGTCTGCCGCTGTCCAAGGGTGGGAGAACAATTATGCAGTTGAGCTGAAGGTATGAAATCCAGGCATGGCACATAATTTTTGCCACGTGCAAATCGTATTTCTGCAAGACTGCTGTTAGCATTCAATCTCACGCTTGTCGCTTGTTGTCCTTGTGCGCAGCACTTGTATCTGTGGATCTATCAACTGAGCAGTCTGCATGTAGTGATGTTTGCGGTGTGTCCCCTGTGCATTGTTTAGGATGTTTGTCTGGTCGCGTACACAAAGGACAAAGCTGCAAAATGCAGGGGCCCAGTTTTGGATCTGCTGATAAAGGTAAATAACGTCTCATTCGCGCTGCTGTGACGAGATTTTGCCAGAAGTGTCTTCATTTGTATCCTCAGTAATTCTATTGGGCGATTCGTCTTTGCAGGTCCTGTATTTAACAAAGGACTCCAGCATTGCCCAGGATTTAAGAATTAGGGATATGTTTAATAAGTTTTATAGTGAAATCAGCCAGAAGACCAAGATTGCTGACACCGGTGAGTCAGTCTGCTCTGTATTTCATTATGGATTTAAGTCCATATGTTGTATGGACCACAGACATTGGGCTGGATGGTGAAAATACAGCGTATTATGGTACAAAAAAATACCTGCTATATGTATTGATTTATACAGTCATATCTGCATTTTTATTCAAAACAATGGAGAATTCATTTTATTGCAGTACAGTATGCACGCCACCAGATGGCGGTCCTACTGCCATCTGGACTAACTGCAAAATTAGTACCTAAAACATCTCCACTGTCTACTCTGTCTGTACTCGAACCATTCTGTCTGCCAGATCCATAACCATGAAGTGGACCCTAACCCTAGGTGGAACAAAACAAACAAGAACACAATAAATTGAGATGTCAGACTAAACACTTCGGTCGATGACACTCCCCCTTTGCTTTTATTTTTATAGTTTAGCAGTATTTTTTCCTTGACTTTACCTGCTGTTCATAATCAGTTACAAAATAATTTTTCACATAATTATGTGCACTTACATGTACATGTAATCAAATATTTACTGTGCTCTGCATGTGTGTGAGATCAGTCAGAAGACTTGGATCACTAACCGCTGTTTCGCTGGTGATCTGCAGTACTTGGTTACATCTATGAGCTTCTGGGTGTTTTGGGAGAAGTACATCCCAGTGAGATGGTCGGAAACTCTGACAAGCTGTTCAAAGCATACCTAGGAGAACTGAAAGGACAGGTAGCAGATAATTTTGAATTCATAATTTACAAAACTCAGCAAATTGAACCTGTGACTGATGAGCTCTGTGTTGCAGATGACTTCATCTACCAGGGAGCCCAAACTTCCTGTGGTAGCTGGGTGCTTGAGAGGGATAACAGCACTCATGGTGAACTTTACCAAGTCTGTGGAAGAGGGTACATGTTTTGTATATAATATACGGTCAAAGCGATTCCATATTTACATATCTATTAAACTTCGTACATGTGTGCAACTAAGCAATGCCAAGCTGTCCTTTTTATTTATTTAACACCCTCACCAGATCCCAAAACCGGCAAGGAAATTTTTGATTATGCACTAAAGTCAATCTGTCCACAGGTTTGTCTCTAACTTCAGTCTGTCATAGTTAAAAAAAAAATCATGTGTTGCTATTTCTGTTCTGTCTGTTTTTCTACGTAATATTTTATGTTCTTTTTTTGGTTATTTCAGAGTGAAATGAAGCGTTATGCAGTCACCTTTGGTAAGTTTTATTACTGACTTCTCAACTGTGTTTTTTAGTGCACATAATATAATGGAAT
The DNA here is from genome assembly GCF_900700375.1 of Denticeps clupeoides. Classification (NCBI taxonomy): domain Eukaryota; kingdom Metazoa; phylum Chordata; class Actinopteri; order Clupeiformes; family Denticipitidae; genus Denticeps; species Denticeps clupeoides. The sequence continues at coordinate 29,130,687 of NC_041708.1, read as the reverse complement.
TAATAAAGATTTCCAATGTTGAATCCTGATGGTATTTGGTTCCATCACAGCTGGCCTCAGATTGTTTGCTAAGCATGCTGTTCAGTTCAGCAGTTGTCTGATGGAGCACTGCAGGGTGCTGTTTGAGGTGATGTCCAAACTGTGTGGACACATCAATGCTGAGATGAAGAAGACCAGCTATTATGCCCTGGAGTCTTTTCTTAAACAGGTGAGCCTTGCATAGCTAGCATGGACAGTGTAGATAATATATAAAAATCAGATATTTAGAATTTATTTCCTTGAAATATTTTCATTCAACAGGTTGCACTCCTTGTGGCTGATAACATTGAGATGCACAAAAGCGAACTGAAATTCTTCATGCAAAAGTTCTGCACCATCATAAAATCAATGAATTCCACACACAAGGAGCTATCTATTGCTGTCCGAGGATATGGGCTGTTTGCTACGGTGTGTTTTCCTGTATTCATTATTTCTATTAAAAATAAAAACATTTTGATGTGAAACGACATTTGCACAGTGAATGCAAGTGAAAAATTCAGCTCAGCCATTTTTTGACATTGCAGCCATGTAAAGTGGTGTGTCCTGAGGACGTAGACTTGATGTACACGGAGCTGATCCAGCGCTGTAAGCAGATGTACCTGACTGAATCTGACCGGGATGAGGACAATGTCTACCAGCTTCCCAGCTTCCTGGATTCTATTGCTTGCGTTCTTATCCACCTGGACAAGGTAACAAAATGATTAGATAACATCTGTTTTACTGCTATGCTAATTACTTGATCTTAAATGTGCTTTTTAGAAATTTGGACATCATAATTGCTTTGGGTACCATATAATACATTTATATTCAGAAAGAAAGAACATTTTGAATAATTCATAATTAATTGCAATAAATCTGCAAAAATATTTTTCCTTACATTACTACACATCTTAAATCACTTGCAGATCCCAGAGGTGTACACCCCAGTTTTAGAGCGCCTCTTAGTGGTTCAGATTGATAGCTTTCCGCTGTACAGCCAGAGAATGCAGCACACAACCTGCCGGGCCATCATTAAAGTCCTCATTGCCATGGCAGCCAAAGGACCAGTGCTTTGGAGTTTCATCAGTTCCGTTGGTAAGTTTCAAATTGTATGTGAGTGTACTGTTTATTAATAAATAGATTTACAGTAATGTATTGGACTAAGTAAATGTAATTATAACTGAGAAAATAATCTGTTTGTTATTAGTGCACCAAGGCATAATCCGTGTTTGTTCCAAACCTGTACTTCTGTCTGAGGTGAACGATATATTTATATTACTATAACTTATATATTTAAACATAAAATGATTGTACTGCCACTGAGCCACACATATCTTGTTTAACAGTAGATGTTTTTGTGGTTGCACATTTCCTGTTTAAGGAGGAGGGAGCCCCTCGGCATCAAACTAATTCTGAAGAGGAAACAGGGGAGTCAGCCCAGGTGCGCACTGGGAAATGGAAGGTTCCTTCTTATCGGGATTATCTGGATCTTTTTCGGGGTATTCTGGACTGTGAAAATTTAAAGGTATTTTTTTTATTATTTACTCTGTGTGTGTGTGTGTGTGTATTTGTTCTTTTTACTACAAAAATTTAATTTCTTAATTTTAGTGCTTTTCTGTACCCAAGTAACACAAGTCCTTTTGTTTAAGGATACTGCATTTCTGGATGGGGCATTGGAAGCTCAGAACGCCAACCTGCCATCACTGAATCGGCTCCTCTATGATGAAGTGGTTAAGTCGGTTATGAAAATAATGGAGAAACTTGACCTGTCTGTGCAGAAGATCAATGCAGAGGAGGAAGGAATTCAGGTACTATTACTGTCACCAAGCCAGATAATTTAACTAGCACATGTTTCCAAAAGGGGAATTACAGAGTTCGTATGACTTTATGTTGTTTGTTTACAGAGGGATTTCAGCAGTGACTTGATGCCCTCATCAGACCCCACTTCACACCTCTTGCCCAATAAACCCAAAGACTTCACTGCCTTCATCAACCTGGTTGAATTCTGCAGGTGCTGCTGTGGGATCAGGGCTTGGCATGAGGGATTACTGCACTACTGAGTGTTTGAAGGGGTGACAAGTGACCATTTCTGTTCCCTTCAGTGAGCTGTTGTCCCAGAAGAGGCTTGAGTATTTTCAGCAGTGGATGTATCCTCTGAGCCACAATCTCATCCTCCATTCCATTCACTTCCCACTCGTCAGCGGCTTCTACAAACTGCTGTCCCTCTGCATGGCGATAGCGAAAAAGATCAAGTATTTCCAGGTTGAGCTTGCTTTGTTTTGCACAATTATCTCATATTCCTTGTAGATCTTTCTCATTAATGGAATGGAGGATGCTGTGACTTAAACTTGCTTATTTGAAATGCAGGGTGTCAGCCCAAGGAGTTACAATTCTAAGGACCAGGACCCAGTGAAGTGTGGTTGCTTTGCACTCTTTTCCAAATTTGGAAAGGAGGTAACATATTTATTCATTTGTGTCTCAGCATGACATTGTTTGGGTGTGAGTTAGATGAGTATGATGTGTCGCATCAGAATAATTGTATTGATTTCTTGATCAGTGACATGCTTTTACTCTGCAGGTGTCTGTCCGAATGAAGCAGTACAAAGATGAACTGCTGGCTGCCTGTCTAATGTTTGTGCTGTCTCTCCATCATGACATGGTTGCATTAGACATGAAAGCATATGTTCCAGCACTTCAGGTAAGAATGGAAATGCTTTAGCCACAGACTTGAATCAGTATTTAATCTAGTGATTGTCACGTTTCTAAGTCTAGGGGTCTAAGAAATGCGACAAGGGTGTGGAGAGAAGGACGTCCACTGTTACATACAACCAAACAAAGCATACAAACAGTGCTTTTATTTGCAGTGAGCTAACAGGTACAATAAAACAGCAGACTCAGCACAGCTAACCAACATCAGTACAGACCAAAGGAAGGGATGATCCAGCGGTGATAACTTAATCATGCACAAAGGTTAACAAAAAGGGCACAACTAACAACAAAGGGTCTATCACAAAGCAACAAGACACACAAATGAGATCCGCAATGGAGCTCCTTGCAGATCTCCATGGACCCTGGATACCTCCTGAAAGAGTCAGGGCCTAGCAGACCCTGGGGACCTCCCGAACACAATCTGAAGTCTCTATATATAGGTGGAGGTGACCAATAGGCAGATGGTAGGTGGAGCTGGTAGGATTCAACTCCTCCCACGAAGTCAACCTAAAAGAGACCAGACGCAAAAACAGCCAGCCACACAGAACATGTTGGAGCGTATGTCCAGGAACATAACATGATTTACTGCAAACAATTCAGGATATGTTTGTAATGAAAATCCTTTTAGCGCATTTTATCAGTACAGAGCAGGAGTCTCCAAACCTGCACATTTTTTGTGTTTACTTTAATTTAAGTGTGGTCGAACTTGGAAGGATCTAAGCTGTGCAGAACTGGTGCTTTCCAGGTCCATGCAAAAGTCCACTCATTCAATCACTCAATCATTTGTTATTTTTCATTAAATGTGTCTTTGATCTTTTTCATCACAGACTGCTTTGAAGCTGGGCCTGAGTCATGCTCCCCTGGCGACTGCAGCACTCGATGCCTTGGAGATGTGGTCGTCTCGAATCCCACCAGAGACCATGCAGCCTTACTACTCTGATATATTGCCCCATCTGGATGGTTATCTCAAAACAACCTCAAATGGTGATTTACTTTTTTCAAAGATGTGGTGATATATATATTTTTTTTATGTTTATCTTTGCTGTTAGAAAACAAAATGTGGCCAAATGGGCTACAAATATTCAATCCATTTTCTTAGAAATTATCTTTAATTTATAATTGAATATTTTACTCCAGACAAAGATGACAACAGTATAGAGGTGCTGTCTCTCTCTTCCGGAAGTGGAAAGGGATATGGCAAAGTGATGATGAGGCTCCTGAAGAAGTCCAAAAACCTCCCTGTGGTAAGAGCCTCATGGCACATCACCCAGTTCTTAGAATTGGTTAGAAATGTACTTTCCTAAAAAAAGAAATATTTGATGAGTATCACATTGTTTGTGGCTTTTCCTCAGGGGGAAGAGTCACCCATTGCTGTAGTGAGGCGTCGGGTCGTTCAGCTACTGGGCCACCTTGGTGGACAGCTGAATAGGAGCATGGTGACAGGTATGTGAGTCTTGTCATAACCTTAAAGTAACTTCAGGTGAATGTCTTGAATTGTCGCTGAGTTAGTTTGGGTTGTAGACATAACTGACCAGAATGGTTTGGCAGTGCTTTGTTACAATTCCTGTAATAATTGCAGCTTATCTCTTCTCTCTCCAGCCATATCAGCAGAGGACATGATGAAGAGGTATGTGGCGTGGGACAGTGAGAGGAGGCTCAGTTTCGCTGTGCCTTTTTCTGATATGAAGCCGGTCATTTACCTGGACTGCTTCCTGCCACGCATCACAGAGCTGGCACTGTCATCTAGTGACCGACAGACCAAAGTAAGGCTTCATTAATATTGTCTATTTATATTGGCTTATACATAATATATGAGCTATATGTTTAATAGTGTTTGATTTTGAGATTTATGCACCAAATATTTTATTATACTTGTTAAATGCAAGTATGTGTGTGCATAGGTGGCTGCGTGTGAGCTTCTCCATAGTCTGGTGGTTTACATGGTGGGTAAGGGTGCTCAGATGGTTGAAGGGGAGAAGTCCACCACGCCCATGTACCACCTGCACAGACGTGTTTTCCCTGTGCTGCTCAAACTCGCATGTGATGTGGACCAGGTAAGCGTTTTGTACCTTGTTTACACCCAGCAGCAATATTTGCTGCTCATTTACACTCAAAATGTCTGCCAAGAAAACAACAGTTTTCTAATTGTTCGGCACAAAAGTGGGAGTAAACTATTCTGTACTGCATGCAATGTTGTGGTGGAACACAAATGACAGTCCTCAATTGAAAAAAAAAAGTACCACCAAGCAACTCACGGAGAGTTGCAGACATGTGCGACCAGTCGAGGCAAATCACCCTGATTGAGTCTGTTGCAAGGGTTTTTGTCAAGGTTCTTTTGACATAGACAAATATAGCCATTTGAGAAGCACCTTCTTGGGAAACGTGTACCAGTGCATTTATATAAATAAACAACATTACGTGGCATAAATTGATTAATTGTTATATTTATGTATTAATTAAAAACAAATGTAAGATAATTTGCCATGTTCACTTATTTCAGCAGTTTCACAGCAACCCTACCCAGAAAAAAAACAACTTTTGTCGCAACTTTTCACTTAAGTTGCCACAACTTCAGATGTTTTAGATTGCAACAATCCCAAAAGTTGATCACGAGTGACTGTTCCATTAAGTTTCTCTGATACACACCATTAATAATATATCTGTTTCCTTACATTCACAGGTGACCAGGCAACTTTTTGAGCCACTGGTGATGCAGCTCATCCACTGGTTCACCAACAACAAGAAGTTTGAAAGTCAGGACACAGTCGCTGTATTGGAGGCTATTCTGGTAAGATGGCAGGTTCTCCAACATCAATTACATTATGACATCATTATTTAATCTGATATAGGCTAAACAACTTTCAGATTAACATTTAAAAAAAAAAATGTAATTTCTTACTGACCCATGGCTTGGTTTACAGAAGAACTGAGGCTAAATATTTCAGCTATTATGTCACAGGATGGTGTCATTGACCCCCTGGACAGCACCTTAAGGGACTTCAGCGGCCGCTGCATCCAGGAGTTTGTTATGTGGTCCATTAAACAGACTACGCCCAAACAGCAGGAAAAGAGCCCAACCAACATCAAGTCCCTGTTCAAACGTATCTACAGCCTGGCCTTGCACCCCAATGTCTTCAAGAGGCTGGGCGCTGCGCTGGCCTTCAACAGCCTGTACAGACAGTTCAGGTGAACCATCAGTCCTGAAACACACTGATTAAGGTCTTGAAGTGCTATGGGTATAGGTTGGTTGTGTGTGTAAAATCAGCACTTCATACTTTTTTTTTCTATTTGTCAGGGAGGAGAATTCCTTAGTGGAGCAGTTTGTGTTTGAGGTCTTTGTTGTGTTTGTGGAGAGTCTGGCTCTGGCCCATTCTGATGAAAAATCACTAGGCAAGTTCTATTTCCTGTTGCCTTGTACAGTGGTATTTTTATATTCTGTGTTTGCTCTGTTTTGTGCTGGTTTATTTTTTGTATCTGTGTTCACTTTAGCTGTTTTTTTGTGCTGTTGTTGTGCTGCATTTTAGATCTTAACACTTGATCATTTACATTGTGACTGGGTCTTTGGGTACTCAGGAACAGTTCATCAGTGCAACTGTGCCCTGGATCACCTGAAGAGGATAATCAAACACAAAGCTGCTTCTCTCAACCAGAGTGCCAAAAGAAGAGTTCCCAGGTTAATGTGCTATTTTCAGCTATTAAAAAGCCTTGCTTTAACCAGATAAATAGTGGGTTGGCCATAAGTCATTAAAAGTAGATTAAAATTATATGATATTCAACTTTTTTTATTTAATGTCTCTTCTCCAGGGGGTTTCCTCCAGATAAAGCAGTCTCCTTGTTGGATGTGGTGATGTGGCTGCTGAAGCAGTGTGGTCGACCGCAAACTGACTGCAGACACAAATGCATGGAGCTCTTCTATGAGTTTGTTCCTTTACTACCTGGTAATTCAGATCCTTTCATTTCATTATCTACATTCTGATTCTTTTACCTACCCAGAGAGATTAAATTCATTTCTGAATATACTACGGGGCAGTGGTTGGCCTTGCATGTAAGGTAGCGAATCTGTAATCGGAAGTTCCCCGGGAGCCTTTTGTGTCTGCCCACTGCTCATAAAGATGATTGGTTAAACGCAGAGGACACATTTCGTTGTGTGCACTGGGTGCTGTGCTGCACAGTTTCACAATGACAGGGAGGCCATTAACTTGGGTAGTAGCCTAGTGGGTAACACACTCGCCTATGAACCAGAAGACCCAGGTTCAAACCCCACTTACTACCATTGTGTCCCTGAGCAAGACACTTAACCCTAAGTTACTCCAGACTGTCCCTGTAACTACTGATTGTAAGTCGCTCTGGATAAGAGTGTCTGATAAATGCTGTAAATCTAACTTTTATTCTCTGATATATTTAATTGTTGACTTATCAATTCTTATCTTATCCTCCCTCTAGCCTATTCAGGCTTCTAGTTATTACATCAAATATCATCTATTCTCCCCTTTTTCCTTAGGGAAGAGCCTCCCCGCACAGTGGCTGGAGGCTCAGCTGAAGCGTCATGGACCTGGCTTCCTCATCTCTTGTTTGGAGGGAGGGGGTTTGCTCTCCCATCCCACCCTCAGAGATCTTGGGGGAACCTTCACAGTCAGAGCCACCCTGCAGTGGTTGGACATGCTACTGGCTGCGCTGGACTGTTACAACACCTTCACTGGACTCAGGCTTGTTCAGCCCCAGCAGCTGTTTGGTGAGGCTAGGATTAGTGACATTAGATACCAAAGGCATATTGAACCTTTTAGTTTATATTTCATAAGTTGTCTCTTAGAACTTTAGCTTTAAATGTATTTTGGTCTTTGAATTGTTTTAAAGCTGGACTGACATGGAAGTTCCTTTTTTCTATGTCATTACAGCTTTACTCCCATTGGATAGTTTCAGGGTGGCTGACTGCAGTGGGGGAAAAAAAAAGTTTTTTGCTGAAGTTTCATCAATTTAGCTCTTCATTGACATGCCAAATTTCCTACCAAGTATTCAAGTGTTGTATTAACTTTGTGTTGTAAAGGAGGATGCATTATGCTCTTATGTTCTTCTTTATTTTCCCTCAGACACAGGTGAGATGTCGAGCTTCCTGTCGGCTGTGCATTTTTTCCTGATTCAGTTGGCCGGACAGGACCTAGAGGCGGCAGAGAGGTGTTATGGGTCAGGAGGTCAGATCTCTCTGTACAGCCCCCGTGAGAGAGAGCTGTACAGCTTCAGCAAGTGCACAGTTATTGTGCGACTGCTGGAATTCATCACCATGGTGCTCAGCAAGTGTCAGCAGGCTCTATGGAAGGTAAAGAGCTGCAATGTTGATGAAATTAAATTGAAGATGTGTCTGAATTGTCACAACCAGTTTGTTAAAAATATATATAAATATATTCATATTTCTGCAGATACTGGAGGGTGAACTTTTCGTTCCAGCTTTTTTTGAGCTGGTAGCCATGACCATTTGCAAGCCGTCCACTGTTGGTTTCAACATGGCTGATCTGGAGGTTGTAACAAACCTGCCAGTGGTATGTGTGCCATTGCTGAAAGCCCTGGTTGCTTCACCTTACAGAGGTAACATGGAGGATTGCATCAGGAAGACAATCACCGCTCAGAGGTTGGATATGTTTGAAAGCTGAACAACAGTTGTTGTAGTTTCTGTAATTCTTCATAAAATAATGGACACTCGGTGACCCCCAAATTGTAATTTGCCTCTTTGTTTTGTCAGTGTGGAAGATCTGTGTTCTGTAGATCTGTATGACACAGACACTCACAGCAACCAAGCTAACATGGAGCTTATTCTGTCCGCCTGTAAACAGCTGCACCAGGCTGGCCTCCTTAGCTGCATTCTGTATAAGGTAAACAAAAACAGCACAAACAAATGTTTAAACGTAAAAAAATATTCTTGAAACTGAGCATAGGTTCATTTTTAAATTTGATGTCTTGACCCATGGTGTTCACATGGCCTCCATTCCTCACTACAAGTGCTTTACTAAAATCTTTACTGCTCTTACATTTGAGTTTAATGTGATCCAACTTGCTGCTTTGCCACACAGGATGCCAGTTACAGCTGCTCTCTGGGGAACAAGCTGCTCATGGCAGTCTACAAGGGCATTGCCCCGGGAGAGGACAGGAAATCCCTCCCCTCTATGGATGTGAGCAGCAGGAAATTGGCAGATGGACTGGTCCAGCTGGCCTTCTCATTGGGTAGTGAGGTAAGAGTAGACATATGCCAGTGGTCATCACCAAGAACACTAGATACATGGATTCTTGTGCAAATAATTAAATGTAAATAGTTAAATAGATTCATGTTTTTTTCTATTCTATTGTCATGCAATCTGTTTTTTGTAAAGGTTCTGCCAATGTGTCTATAAATGATTTTTGATTTTAAATTTTAAAAAATCTTACTGCTTTACAGAGTGAAAAGTTGGTGGATTTGTTGCTCAACACCATGTCCCTGTCAGTGCCTCTCTCTGGCAGCCTGAATCGCAACTATCTGAGCTTCTCACATGGGGAGTTCTTCTACAGCCTCTTCCACTCCACTGTTAACACTCAACTCCTACGCTGCCTAGATGCCACTGTTCCTCTGCTGCTGGCTGCAGCCACCAGAAACCCCAGCATGGTAACCACAAGTGCACACTATATTTTAAGTTGTATAAACTCAGTATTTGTATTTAATTTCATTATTATGACATCAGGATATATTTATATTGTAAGATGAGATTTTTACTCAGTACATTCATACCTGTGATATTGTTCCTATCAATATTTTCTGACCCCCCTCTGACAGGTTAGCGTTTTGCTAAATGGCATGCTGGATCACAGCTTCCGAGAGCGTGCAGTGAGGAAGAACCAGGGCTCTCGATTGGCTGAAAAGGTTCTAGATGGGTGGGATTCCCTGAAACCATGGTGGGGTGGTCCTGACTCCTCACCCAAAAGTAAAACGTCCACTCTGACCCTGCTTTCCAAATTACTACAGGTATACCAGCAACCAGAGTACATTCAACATGATTGTTTAATTGTGTAATGTTCCTTATTCATTTTAAATACTTTCTTAAGCATATTTTTCATGATGATACCTGTATAAATAAACTAAAATATTGCTGTAATATTTTTTTCAGATTGACTCGTCTGTCTGCTCCAACACAAGCCACCAGGCCTTTCAGGCGGTCTTTACAACTTTCACCACCCTAATCATTGACATGAGTCTGCCTTTAGACCTAAAGGTGAGCATTGCCAAGACTGTGTTGGCAAAAATTGTGGTTGTTGCCTTCTTTCAGGCATCAGTCTCCTCAAATTGCTATGAGCTGGTAGTGCAAATACAAAATATAAATGGTGTTGTTCAGACAGCACTCATATAATGGGTATTTTGGCCAATCGTTGTGTCCATCAGAGTCAGACATTGGTCCTCGTGCCGTTCTTCACCGCGCTGCCCGCAGAGCCACTGGCCAAGCTACAGATGTCGCTGGAGTCCCTAGTGGCCTCCCACTTCCCCATGAAATCTGATGAACTCCCCCGCGGTTCACTCCAATGCAACAACTACATGGACTGCATTCGTAAGGTCAGCTATAATCAGCTATCGTATTACAAGTTTAAGATTATGTATTTAAAATACTTATATATTTATAAATATATATTATTTCTTATTATGTTTATTATACTTACATTTTTATATTTATTCACATGCTTATCCTTAATGTCTTCAGTAAACAGAAGTATGTGTTTGTGTATTAGTGTGGAATTCTTTGTGGTTTCTTTATAAATACAACAATTCTTGTAGTTTTTAGATGCCTTGGAGCTTTCCCAGAGTCCCATGCTGCTTAAGCTCATGGCTGGAGTTTTGTGTCGGGATAAGAAGCACATCATGGAGGAGCTGTTCCAGAACTGCTTCCTCAAACTACCCAGGCAGTGAGTAGAATATTTTAGCACTGAAATATTGCTGGATAGTATATTGGAGGCCATGTGTCCTCTTAATGCATGATGTGTTTGTACTGTGATCAGTTCTAGTGCAGAAAAACAGGTGCTGCTTCTCTGTACCGTCTATAAGACCTTCAAAGACTGCGATGTCCCAGTAAATGAAATGCTGCTGGCTCTGTCAGACCGTGTGCTGATCCCGCTGGCCACACACTGTAGCTCCAGAGCCCTCAGCCAGTTCTTCATCTCTAATGTTGCTGATATCATGGTCACTCTGCTGGGTCGCTTTACAAAAGTAAGGGTCGCTGTGTTTAATGTAACATTCAGACACAAATTTATAATTAATATATTTGAAATGAACAGTAATACAGCTGTTGAAACGAAAAATGATTTTTTTTTTCCTCCTCAGGCAAATGAGTCTGCATTTAAAACTCAAGTGATTATGAAGAGAGGCTGCTATAAACTCATGGAGCTGCTGTACTCTCGTCTGCCTAAAGATGAGCTTTACTCTAAAGACTCCCAGATCAACCAGGCCTTCTGTGGCTCAGGCAAAGCTGAGGGCAACGAGCTGTCAAAGGGCCTTCTCAAGTAAGAAGATAATTTTTTTTCTCTTCAGTCAAGTATTGTTCTTATGTACCAAATCTGTGGTGTTCTTCTTTTTTTTGGTCATTAGCTGAGAAAGGTACCCAGCCTGTTTCTCCATATCATTTGTTTTTTTGCTTGACAGGTCCTGTTTTGAGGCCTTCACTGAGAATATGACAGGAGAGTCCCAGCTGCTTGAACTACGCAGGCAACTTCACTGCTCTGCCTATAACTGTGCCATCGCCCTCATCAGCTGCAGCTTCAATGAGACCAAATTCTACCAGGGATTTCTCTTCACGGAGAAACCAGAAAAGGTGAGAGCTCAGTAGAGTGAAAAATTCAGAAAACTAAAGATAGAAATGTCCTTTACTGTGAATGCTTAATTTTTTATGCCCCTTTCAGAATCAGTTGATATTCGACAACCTTATAGACACTCAAAGGCTTTACAATTTTCCTGTGGAGATTGATGTAAGTATAGGTTTGTTGCTAGTTATTGTGCTGCATTAAATAACTATTGTTCTCAGAATAATATTGTTTTCGTAACAGGTTCCTATTGAACGGAAGAGGAAATATGTGATGATTCGCAAAGAAGCTCATGGGGAGAATGGAGGTGCGATTGTGGTGTAAAAACGTTGTTGGAAGAGTAAAAGAGCAGTTACATTTTATACTTTTATTCCAAATCAACTTGACCAGTGTACTATATTACACCTCTGAGCATGAGAATTAACCCGGGTTAATGTCATTTGTTTTTGTAGAGGTACCAGTCTACCTCTCTTCCCAGTCTTACATGGCTGACAGCAGTCTGAGTGAGGAGATGAGTCAGTTTGACTTCTCCACTGGGGTACACAGTTTCTCATACAGTTCCCAGGATCCCCTTGGTCGCAGGAAGAGCAGTAAAGTACAGGTAGCTTTTAGTTTTACATTTGTATAAAAGTGGTGTATGTATTTCCCAGCCCTTCATGCCTATTCAGCCAGTAACAGAGCAACAACTGTGTGTATAGGAACAGGCTAAGGCTGCTTCACAGGATGAAACAGTGGAGCTGGAGATGGACGAGTTGAACCAGCATGAGTGCATGGAATCCATGACTGCACTGATCAACCACATGCAGCGGAATAACATCACTCCTAAAGTGGAAGAGGTGTGTTACCATAATTGTGTTTCCCTCAAAGGAGTGAAGATTTAATTTTAACAAATGAGGGGAAATTGTATACAATTTAGTTATGTTAATCAATAAAGAGTAATGAATGAACAGCAGTCTTGCATTTGTTGGAATTTAATATGGCTTTCAGACATGCACTGTCGGTGTTGTGTCTTTGTGAATTAGGGCACTATTGCCAGTGAACTTCCACCCTGGATGAAGTTTCTTCATGGGAAGCTGGCAAATCCATCTACTCCACTGAATATCAGACTCTTTATTGCCAAACTCATTATTAATACAGAGGAGGTGATTATATTCATCTTTCACCAGCAAATACATCAGTACATCTGCATTTTCCCCTGTCTTTCTCCTTTCTGATTATTTTGTCATAAAATGCAGCATTTTCTCATCTTTTTTATTTTTTAAGGTTATAAAACTTAACTTTATCTTCAGTATGTAAGCACCAAGGCAGAGAAAATTTCTTCATGAATGTGATTGTCCTTGTGCCCTGCACTCTGTCAAGGTTTTTCGTCCCTATGCAAAGCACTGGCTTGGTCCCCTAATCCAGCTGGTTGTCTCAGGGGACAATGGGGGTGTGGGCATTCACTTTATGGTGGTGGACATAGTAGTGACTGTACTATCCTGGACCAGTGTGGCCACACCAAAGGTTTGTTGAAATTATCATTTTATATATATATATATATGTGTGTGTGTGTGTGTGTGTGTGTGTGTGTGTGTGTGTGTGTGTGTGTGTGTGTGTGTGTGTGTGTGTGTGTGTATATAACTGCTGTTTCACATTCAACTCTTGCCCTTCAGGGCAACACCAGAGATGAGGTGCTGGTCAATCGACTGCTGGAGTTCTTAATGAAGCATAGCTATCACGAAAAGAGGCCGGTGTTCAGGCATAACCTGGAGATCATCCGCACTGTGGTTGAGTGCTGGAAGGAATGTCTGAATGTGCCTTATAGGTCAGTACGATGCTTTGCTCACAATTTGGAATAAATAATTTCAGTGTTCACTGATTAGTTTTAATAGAGCTTAATAGAGGCAAGTGCCTTTTTTTAAACTGCCACATGTCTGTCTTATACCCATGATTGAGGTCTCTTCGTGTCACTGACCTTTTTTACAGTCTGATCTATGAGCGCTTTGCTGGAACAGACCCCAACAGAAAAGATAACTCTGTAGGGCTGCAGCTTCTTGGAATCATGCTGGCCAACAACCTTCCCCCGTACGATGCTGGGTGTGGCATTGAAAAAGACAGGTAATGAAACAAGACAGGAGACAACCTGTTCACACAGTAGTGCACCTCCATTAAAAAAAAACCTCATGGCCGATTTTTTGAATGTCAAATGTTTGCTTCATTCCAGATATTTCCAGTCACTTGTCAGGAATGTTGGCTTCATCCGGTATAAGGATGTACACGCCGCTGCTGCAGAGATCATTGGCCTTATTCTGAACTACCAGGCTGAAAAGAATGTATGTAAAATAAACAACTTGTGGTCTAAGATTCACATGATAGGGCTGGGATAACAATGTTTGCTAGAAGAGATGGCTGAGCCTTTATTATTGCTTTTCTAAAGTATTTATTGGAACATTTTATTGTATTAAAGTCTCATGGTTTTTTCCAGCAACATGAAGAATCCTTATTCAGTCTGATCGTTGAAAAGTTGATTGCTCTCAAGAAAGACAAGGAGGATAAGTTCATCATCTGCCTGAGCAAAGTTTGCAAGCACTTCCCCCCTGTAGTGGACCGGTAAGCATCTACAGCCTCAGTCTGAAAGGCCTGGCAAGGTTAACCCTGGCTGTTGGCACATATGCAGATGAAGTGCGTGTTTGTTAGGTTGCATGTTTTGAGTTTGATTTATTACGATTTCTTTATTTGCCTTGTTTATTTAAAGGTTTGTGAATGCAGTCTTCTTTCTGCTGCCAAAGCTGCATGGCATCCTGAAGACCTGCTGTCTGGAGTGTGTACTAAGTAGAGCGGATGTCATCCCTGAAATATTCCTCCACCTCAAAACCAAATCCTTCACTCAGATCATGGGCCATAGGTGAGCAGGTGTTTGGATGTAAAAATGTTGAATTTCAAATATGATGAAATTCCAATTACAGATTTGTGACGTGTGAAGACCTTATTGTGGTGTGTGTGTGTGTGTTTGTGTGTGTGTGTGTTTGTGTGTGTGTGTGCGTGTGGTGTTTTCAGGGATGAGGCAAGACAGAGGGTGTGTCTGGACATGGTGCATAAAATCCTGCCTGTGCTGAAGCCCACAGAGCTACAGGAGATCCTTCCTAGCATCTCCTCTTTCACTTCCCACCCTTCCCCTGTTTGCCGAGAGCGAATGTATGACATACTAATGTGGATCCAGGACAACTACGGGTACAGTCATATCTTTCTCTGCTCCTACTACTGAGCATTCCAGTATATACTGTTTATTGAGTACTGTTGCTCAGTGTAGTGTCCTGTGTTTGTGTTGTGTTGCCCATTACATTTTTCACTAGCTATAAGTGGAAATTATAACTAAACATGATTTGCCCCTTTTTTATTTTGAGAATATTTCTGATGATGCCTTTGCATGAAAGGAATATAAACAAGAAAGTAATTTCAAAACGTTATAGGCAGGGAAATAAGTAATTTTGTCAAGCATTGTTCTGCACTTAGGATGGTTGAATATTTCGCTCCACAGAGATGCTGAGAGCCGAAAGGATCAGACTTCAGTGGCAGTGCTGAGTGCAGCAAAAGATACTCTGCTACAGGGTCTGACTGATGAAAACTCTGGCCTTCAGTAGGTTCCACACACATACATCATATACTACACTAGGCCCACTTGGAAACTATTCAATATTCTATTCTAAATGATTTACCATGATTACCATTTATATAATCTTTTACAAATATTACCCATGGTTTTATTAATATTAGTAAACCCATTAGTATCTTAACCTATACATATTCACCTCCAGGCTATATGTGCGCAATTTCTGGAGCAATGAGCGTCGATTGCCACAGGCAACACTGGATCGCATGTTGGTGGTCCTGCATTCACTGTACACCCCCCAGATTGAGGATCACTTCCTCAGCCTGGCCACTGACCTGCTGCTGGAGATGACCAGCCAAAGCCCGGACTACACGCGCAACATGTTTGAGTACCCTCTATCTGAGTGCAAGTTTCAGGTCCGCTCTCCCAAGTATCCTCATTTCTTGTATTTATTTGTGTTTTGGGAATATTCTACTTCTGTACCTGAAATCCTATTAGAAAAGTTAAACCATTTCTACACAGGACTATGTGATAGACTCTAACTGGCGGCTGCGGAGTACAGTGCTGACGCCCATGTTTGTGGAGACACAGGCTTCCCAGGGCCCTGACAGAACCAGCTCTCAGCCGAGCAGTATTAGTGGCCAGGTCAGGGCTACTCAAGGTAGCCTGGAATTCACCCAAACCCAGGCTCCTGGATCAGGTAATTAAGCTGGTTTCTTAATCCAATTATGCCCATTTTTTATAGGTGAAAGGACAGTGCAGTTATGTGTTTTGTGTGTATTTTTGCATTTAGGTCGGCACACTGCATATAACTGGCTGACAGGCAGCAGCATAGACACTCTTGCAGAATACTCGTTGCCACCTTCAGAGGGCAGCTCCTCCCTGCTGGTGTTTGAGAAGAAGGCTCAGCGGCTGCAGCGCTGGAGGAACGTTGGCCCAGGATTTGGCTCCAAGCGCCTTGCTGCTCCCAGTGATGAGACAGACAGCAGGAGTACAGGTGTGTTCTGTGTGAGCAGTGGGCAGTCGTGAAAGTCACCCGGGGAGCAGTGTGTGTGGATGGTACCTTGCTCAGTGGCACCTTGGTGATTCGAACCTGCAACCTTCTGATTACGAGTTTGCTTCCTTACCTTACTCATTAGGCCTTACCTTATCTTACCTTACTCGTTGTCTTTTGTTCCAGTATGATATGTTGATGCCATGCTTGTAAAACCTTTGTCTCAGAAAAGTAACTTTAATTTGTTATGTTTTCTTAATGTGACCAGCGGAAAGAGAGCGTCGTGCTGACATCCTTAGGCTAAAGAGGAGGTTCCTGAAGGATCGTGAGAAAGTCAGCATGCACTTTGCCAGGAAAGAGATCAGCTCACAGAGGCAGGAGAAGGTAGCTGCTGTCCACCAAACTGTGTCATGAGCATAAATGATTCTTGTATTCCACTGATGTGTTAGTATGGCTGACATTTTTCAAGCTCATGAAACTGCACTACCGCACTGCAGTAGTTAGCTTGTATGCTTTCACTTTATCAACTGGGATTGGCTGATTGGTACGTTCTGTGTCCTGCAGGAGAAGCAGGCAGAGAAGAAGCTCAAACGTGACGCCCAGGTGACTCTATATCGCAGCTACCGAATGGGCGACCTTCCTGATATTGAGATTCAGCACCGCAGCATCATTGCTCCAATGCAGGCCCTCGCCCAAGTAAGTAGCTTTGTAAGAATCTACTGCAAGATGTCTGTTTTGTGTGTCCCACCCCTTCACAGATCCCCTACTTTAATAAAATAATAAAATAAAAGTTATTCACTTCATCTGTCTAAAGGTTTACTTCTGTGGCAGCGCATAAACATTTAAACGTTTAACTCTTCTCCCTGTGCCAGAGGGATGCCACTCTTGCCAAGCAGCTGTTCAGCTCACTGTTTACTGGCATTTTGGTCGAGATGGAAAAGTCCAAGTCTGCAAGAGAACGGAGAGACGTCCTGGAGGAATTGCTGAGGGACATGAACACATTCCTGAGTCAGAGCACCACCTACTTCCCCCCATTTGTTGCCTGTGTGCAGGTTTGTTGGACCACAGAAGTCCAGTTTGCTTCATAGAGGGTCTGCTTTTGTGTGTTCCTCCTGGCCTCTAGGTGTCTCGTGCTATCCCAAAACATATTTATTTAGTTTGTTTGTTTGAATGCAGGACATGAGCTACCAGCACAAGGAGCTTTTGGGAGTTCAGCCAGGAATGGTGAGCTCCAGCTGCCTGGCCAGCCTTCAGCAACCTATTGGCATCCTTTTACTGGAAGAGAGCCTGCTGCATGGCCCCTCTGACCCCAAAGAGCCACCCTCCAAAAGAGCTACAGGCCGCAGAGAACTGCCCCCAGATACGGAGCGCTGGATCCACCTCGCCAAGTTAGAAATCTCAATTTTTTAAGTAAACTGTATCATTATATGCATATTCATTTTTAAATTCTTGATAATTATACTTTAACGTCAACCCCTGGTCACAGGCTGTACAGATCACTGGGAGACTATGACGTTGTCAGGGGAATTTTTGGTGGGAAAATAGGAACCAAGCCGATCACCTGCACAGCATTGAAGGCAGAAGCCAAGGGCGACTACGCTGATGCAGTAAAGCTCTACAATGAGGTGTGTCAATCAAGATACCATTAATTTATTACTGTTCACAAAGCATGTTTTATTTTTTTATTTTTATAAACCTTTCTGATCAGAATCTGTTAAGAATTACTGATCTGTACTCTGCTGCAGGGACTAAACACAGAGGACTGGGAGGATGGTGATCCCACAGACACGGAAAAAGACTTCTGGGAAGTTGCAGCACTGGAGGCCTACAACAACCTGACAGAGTGGAAGTCTTTGCAGTACTGTGCCACGGTCAACATAGATGACAGCACTCCTGTCAATTTGGACAAGATGTGGAGTGACCCGTTCTATCAGGTTAAGACAAGCTCAGTCAGATTCAGAGCCACTGACCTGATGCCTCACTAACATTAAAATATTTCTCAAATCAGGAAATGTTCATTTCTTTATCATCCCGTTATTATAGGTTAATCTATTAAGTGATGTTTTATCATTTGTGTGCGTGTGTGTTAAACAGGAAACTTACTTGAAGTACATGATGCGCAGCATGTTGAAGCAGCTACAGCTGGGTGAGAGGGACCAGGCACTGCTAAGCTTTGTAGATGAAGCCATGAAGGTGGAGCAGCGAAAGATGGTGATGGAGACGCTGCACAGCCAGGAGCTCAGTCTGCTCTACATCCTGCAGGAGGACTATGACCGTGCCAAATACTACGCCAACAGCTGCATGCAGGTTTTCATGCAGGTCAGTGTCCTTGAGAGCAACACAGACACAAATGCACTAATCAGAATGCATAAGTCTCTTGTTTTTTTGTTTCCAGAATTATTCCAGTATTGACCCATTACTCAACCAGAGTCGCCTCACCATGTTGCAGTCTGTTCAGGCTTTGACAGAGATCCAGGACTTCCTGCACTTCATAACTGGAGATGGTGTGTGTGTGTGTGTGTGTGTGTGTGTGTGTGTGTGTGTGTGTGTGTGTGTGTGTGTGTGTGTGTGTGTTAGATGTTATGATTTTCCTTATATGGACAAGAATTTAATAATAAGGCTTTTGTTTTCATCACTATTTTCGATTCCAGTTTTTTTTAAATCATCTGTGATTTATGTCATTCATCAAATCTAGTATCAGTCAATTCTCTAAAAAGCCTGATGAGACTGTGGACTGAGCGTTACCCTGACACGAAAATGGACCCCATGAACGTCTGGGATGATATCATCACCTCTCGGTAAAGTTTTTTTTTTCCCCCCAACTACTCACTCAGATACAGATTCTGAAAAAAAATTCTGAACAGCTCAGTCTAAATTAACTCATTGTTACAGGTGCTTCTTCTTGGATAAAATTTGGGAGAAGCTGAAAATTTCTCCATCTGCAGACAGCATGGAAGTAGATGCAATGGAGGTTGACCAACCAGGAGATTTGGATGCTCTTGTGAAGGACTGCAAGTTTAGCATGAAACTATGCATGGCAGACAGTGCAAGGAAGCAGGTAATGAAACTGAAGCACATTATGAAGAGTGATTGTGCTGTGTTATAGATTTGTTAGTTGAAAGTTTAAGTGAAACATCTTGTTCCAGAATAACTTCTCTGTGGCAACTAAGATTCTGAAGGAGCTGCACCGAGAGGCAAAAACACAAGATGACTGGCTACTGCGCTGGGTCCACAGCTTCAGTCGCTTTACACACAGACGCTGTCTGGAACTGGGGCCTACAGAACAGATCGCCAGCCTGCTTAAAACGATCCCATTACTTGGTCAGACAAGTCTGTGTGTGTGTATATGTGTGCGTGCGCTTGATTTGCATGTATGTTAGTATTTGTATATTATGGTATAATTCATAGGTCCGGTTTTGCGCTTTTGCATAAATATGACTTCTACTTTTCTGCACTCGACATCTATGCCTACTGTGAAACATTTGCTCCACAGAAGGGACAGAGAATCAGAGTGGAGATTCCAAAGGCAGCGTATACCGCAGCCAGCGCATCCTGCTGGGAACCTCCTTTCACCTGATGGCCTCGGCTGTAGGCAGGAGCCCATCTCTGCTGCAAACTCTTGCCAGAGACAAGGCAGAGAGGCTGCTGCAGTATGCTGAAGTAAACAGTCTGGTATGAAATAATTTGTTCATTTGTGTCTAAAATTGGATTTGTGAATGTCTTTCTACGTTCATTCAATTTACATTTTACCTTCTGAAACCAAGATACAACAACAAGCAACTTAATTTAGTGTGTGTCTGTTATTGTGAGGAGGAGGATGTGGTGACAAAACTACAGCTTCGTGCTCTGAAGCTTCTGCACAGTGCCACCGACAGGGCAGAAGAGGAAATGCAGTCCTTGGCTGAGTGCCACTGGGACACCGCAGGCATCATTAAGGCTCACATGACCCTTGCAAACTTTTGTGACAGTAGACTGAGAGAAGATGAGCAGAAAGGAGCAGGTTAGTGACCTGAGCGCTGAATGTGTCACTTAAAAGCGAATTAGGGGAAAAGTGTGTACTGGTTGGTCAGTGTCCGGCTTGTGCGTTGCAGCGAGTGAGTTCGTGGAGCAGCATTGTCTGCCGCAGTGTGTGGTGAGGTGCATGCTCATGGCTCTGAGACTCAACTCTGAGGAGGCACGGCTCAGGTTCCCACGGCTGCTTCAGCTGGTAGAGATCTATCGCAGTGAGACCCTGGACATCATGATGAAAGAGGTATGCATGCGTGTGTCTGAATGCACCAGGGCGTTTATAGCATTTTTAAAACCAAAATTAAGGGCAACTGTAAGTATTCTACACAGTAGCACATTTAGCTGCCAGTGGTCACTGAAAGTGGTTCCTGAATTTTGGCAGGTGGTGACTGTTCCCTGCTGGCAGCTGATTGGTTGGATCAGTCAGATGATGGCTCTGTTGGACAAACCTGAGGCAGTGGCGGTGCAGCAGGTGATCCAGGAGATCTCGAAATCTTACCCTCAAGCTCTTATCTACGCCTATATGATCAGCAGCGACAGTTACACATTTGAGGAGACAAACGAGGGCTACAGGAACAAAACATTTGTAGAGAGGTATGCAGAAGGTTTACAGTACACGGCAGCCATTTAAAAAATGGTGTAAACGTCAAATTCACTCATGCATAAATGCACCGGTCAACTTTGAATCAGGCAAAAAATAGATGTTTTCTGTAAAATTTGCTGCCTTGAATTGCAGTGTTGCTTTGTGCTCTACAGTTTAAAACCATTACTGGACAAAGGAGGAGTCGTTCAAGAATTTGTTGAGGCCTTACAGCAACTGACAAACCCTGACATGCTTTTCAAGGTCCAAGATACTCTTTAACCAAATATACTGACAATACAGGATGTGCTCTGTTTGTGAATAATAGTTTTGCTTTTAATGCTTTGATGCAGGACTGGTGGGATGAAGTCAAACATCAATTGGAAAAACTGGACAAGAACAAGATGAAAGCTCGATATGAAGAGATGTACGCCTCCCTTGGAGATTCCAGAGCCCTGGGAATCGGCGCTTTCCACAAGAGATTCATACAGGTGTTGTCAAGTCAAACATAAAATTCTCTTCTATTCGCGAATTACATGTCAAGTTCCATCTTAGGATTATTTGACGTACCCTGAGTTTTTAGGCTTTTATCACACCCAAGTCTTGATTACGTTGGCTGATTTTACTGCACACTATTTGATTTCTCATAAATGACTATATCCAACAGAAATTCTCTAAAGATGTGGAGAAGCTGCTTGGTCCAGGTGGCTCCATTCTGTTTGAGAAGCGCAAGGATCCACAATTTTTAAAAAAAGTGGATGCTCTGCTTGGGCCAATGAGGGACTTCCAGAAAGAGCCAGGGAACCTGAAGGAGTACTCCCCTTGGCTGAGCGGATTTAAAGCAGACACTCTGAGGAGTGAGTTAGAGGTCCCAGGTCAGCACTGGTTTGTGACACAAATTATGACCCCTGCAAGGCATTTACAGACAGTAAAGGATGTTGGCTGTTAATGTCTTGTGATTTCTGTTCATTGTTGATCTCTCTCTTGTGCGGTTTTATTATAATTTTTTTATTATAATTATATATGTGTGTGTGTGTGTGTGTGTGTGTGTGTGTGTGTGTGTGTGTGTGTGTGTGTGTGTGTGTGTGTGTGTATATATATATATATATATATATATATATATATATATATATATAAATGTGTTCCTTCTGGTGGCAGAAATTTTAACTACTGCCTTTTCTTCAATCCCCAGGACAGTATGATGGTCGATCCAAACCATTACCAGAGTACCATGCCAAGATTATTGGTTTTGATGAAAGGGTAGGTTTGGTTGTGTATTTGGGGAAAAAAATCTTTGTGGTTTGTAAAAATGAAATTTTACCATAACATTTTTTTGGTTGATAAGAATTTTTTTTTTAATGTCCATAAACCTGGCCTATTGTTAGCATTTTGTACTGTGTTGCTTGTAACTATTCTGTTGCATGATGTTGTACTTTTCAACATACAAAATAAAAAAAACATACTACATGATATTATTAAATGACTGTCCTCATGCCTTAGGTAAAAGTCATGACCTCTATCCGAAAACCCAAACGCCTGATCATTCGTGGGGATGATGAAAGGGATTATCCTTTCCTGGTGAAGGGAGGGGAAGATCTCCGGCAGGACCAGCGCATCGAGCAGCTCTTCTCCATCATGAATTTAATCCTGGCTCGTGACACTGCCTGCTCTCAGAGGAACATGGTGCTCCACACCTACCAGGTGGTGCCCATCACCAGCAGGTTAAGTCATCTTTGCACAAAAGGAAAACTATGCTTTCTTGCATATGGTGGAACTATTGATCTACTAAAAACCTCACCTATTCACCTATTAAACAAAATGTATGATAGAATCAGTTTCTAATGGCTACATGTACCTGTTAATCTGAGCCTAAATCACTCTTTTAAATTAACTATCATTTATTTTCGATTTTTAGTATAGTTGGCCCTTATATGTACAGCACATGCACATTGGGGTTTTAAATGCTAAATATAAATTAAGCTTGATTTGCCTTGATGTAAAAGACAGTTAATCTTAATTTCTTAACCAGACAATCGCAGAGTCATTTTTTTTGTTGGTTGTTTGTTGTCTGTTAATTTATTAATACTTTCTTTTGACTTTTTGACTTAACTTTGTTTTTAGAATGACTCTCTTCAATGTTCGTTGTTTATCATGAACGTCTCAACAATGTTGCTGAATGTATTGTATTTTTTTTTAATCCCACTGCAGGATCGGAGTGATAGAGTGGATTGAAAACACTTGTACCCTGAAAGAGTTCCTGGTTAGCAGTAAAACCGAAATGAGGCACAAGTGCGTCCCAGAATAAAATTTTCATTAATCACCATGCCTTCAGATTTACTCAAAAATAGCTGGGGTACTTTCCAGAGGTCATAACCTACAGACTTTTGTTTTTATAGCCCATTAGAAGATTACAAAAGCAGGATCTATAAAGTGGCCAAAGTTGATTCCAGTGCTAACTGTGGAAAGCTGTTTGCAGAGGTTTACAGGTTAGCAAACCTGCCATTCTTTGCATTTCTGAAAATAAAATCAGTGTCACTCTGGGACAGAGTATCCCATGAAGATTTGAGCATTGTTGTGTTTTTTGTTTTCCCCACCATGGGCTGATGAACACTGTTATTGCCCATAGGAAGGCAAGTCGTGGTGACACCATCAAGAACCTGACGAGAGTTGAACAGATGGTGCCAGAGGACTTGCTGAGGTTTGTGTGTCTTTTTCATCTTGATTTAATAAACAGCAACATTGTTCATAACACGTTTAAGAGAAACGTGAAGGTGAGCAGAGCACACATGCAGGGCAATTTTTGAGATCAGATGCATGAAGTAGTAAGTGGGATTCGAACCCGGGTCTTCTGGTTCATAGGCGAGTGTGTTACCCACTAGGCTACTACCACCCTATAATGGCCTCACATGTGTACTATTCGAGTAAGGCCACATAGACATTTGAAATGAACAAGAAATGAATGCGCTGTTTCGCGGCATTTTGTAGCTGCTTTTGATTTGGATTTTCTCTGCCGTTTTATTGACTCCGGATTCATCTGGATTTTGGCAGAAATTGACAGCAAGAAAATGCTGCATTTATTTGAGTATCTTGAACACAAAGCTGACAGAATGCTGGTGCTGAACGCCTGTTCGGATGCTTTTATTTGCTCCAATGAGCAGAAAAACTGAGTTCCGCGGTCACCTGACGCGCGGACATCTGATAAGGCTTGTGCTGCTTATCAGCTGATTCATTTCTGAATCTTTGTGCAGTTCCTTTCGGCACTTCTGTTCTATGAAAACTGACAGATTCCTCTGCTGTGTTTTCTGTTGACTTGGAGGAGGAGGCTGCTTTATGCTGAATAAGGTAATCAGAAGGTTGCCGGTTCGAATCCCGCACCGCCAAGGTGCCACTGACACCCCGGGCACCTGTCATGGCTGCCCACTGCTTACCAAGGGTGATTGTTAAAAGCAGATGACACATTTTGTTGTGTCACTGTGTGCTGTGCTGCAGTGTATAACAAAGACACTTTCACATAATGACCTTTTTTTAATTTTTTTTCAGACAGTTAGAACGTTCTTTTCACCTTTTAATTCTCCTCCCTGTGTTGCTGCAGGAGGGCCTTCGTACGTATGAGCACCACCCCAGAGGCCTTTCTCTCCTTGCGTTCGCACTTCTCCAGCTCTCACGCTTTGCTCTGCATTAGCCACTGGGTGCTGGGCATTGGCGACCGTCACCTTTCTAACTTCATGATCAACACTGAGACCGGCGGCATGATTGGCATCGATTTTGGCCATGCCTTTGGATCCGCCACTCAGGTTAAAAAGACAAATTCTAGTTAATCGTACCTGTTCTAGGATCTTTCATTTCTGCAATGATAAGACACCATACTGACCAAATTTTGCATATTTTGAAGTTCCTCCCAGTGCCGGAACTGATGCCGTTCCGACTGACGCGGCAGTTTGTGAACCTCATGCAGCCCATGAAGGAGTCAGGGCTGATCCGCAGTGTGATGGAGCACTCGCTCCGGGCCTTCAGGAACGAGCCAGACCTCCTGCTCAACACCATGGATGTGTTTGTGAAGGAGCCCTCTCTGGACTGGAAGGTGTGAAATCAGGATCTGTCTGGCTTACAGAGACAATGCCTCAGAATGGACACCCGCTGGATCTTAATAATTACTATGAAACTGTGTTTGACTACATAGTTATGCTAAATTCAGAGGATCTGGACAATGCATGCAAAACTCCAAGCCATTAATTAATGATGGCTCGCATGCACATAATAAATCATTCTTATACATGGAAAGCTAATATTACACTATAGTACACATTGTGTTACCAAGACATTTTCATTGCTAATTGTTATTCTTATTGTTATGCTAATAATGAGAGATGCATCAGCATGTCAGGAACAGTGTGTCTCATGTTCCACTTTAGAATTTTGAGCGGAAGCAGCTGAAGAAAGGAGGCACCTGGAAGGAGAGGGTGGACACTGACGTGGTGAACTGGTACCCACTGCAGAAGGTCAACTTTGCTCGGCGAAAGTTAGAAGGTGCTAATCCAGCGGTTATAACCAGGTATGTTACAGTCAACCCTGTTCCTTATTGCTAGTCAGATTTCCATTTTAAAAATATTGTAAACTCTAGCGATTTCTCTGCTGAATCTAATTACTTTACTTTACTTTACTTAAATTTATTTAGCAGACGCTTTTATCCAAAGCGACTTACAAGAGGAAGACACCAGCAATTCTCGTTCGATTTCTATAGAATATTGAGTTTACAAACTAAGAGCCCTGATAAGGCTTAGACTTGTCAGTGAAGAGCATGCTCGGAGATTGTTAGGTGCTAGACTAAGAAAAATTATTATGTATTTATACATTTGTGTATTGTTTGTGCAGTGTGTACGCATGTGCGTGTGTAACTGTTAGATTTGTCTGTAATATTTTTTGAATAAGAGGGTTTTCACCAGCTTCTTAAAAGTGGTGATAGTCTCGGCTAGTTGTGTGGAGGAGGGCAGGTTGTTCCACCAGCCAGGGACAACAACGGAGAACAGACATGATTGGAACCGGAGACCCCGTGAAGAAGGAATTTTTAGTCTCCTTTCGTTTGCCGATCTGAGAGAGCGTGCAGGAGTGTAGCTAGGTAGTAGTGTGTTGATGTAGGAGGGCGCAGTTCCATTTACAGCCCTGTAGGCAGCATCAAGGATTTGAACTCAATGCGAGCAGCTACCAGGAGCCAGTGGAGGGATGATAATTAAGGAATGACCAGTGTTTAAAAATGTTAATATTATTTCTATATTAAAACAAAAAATTGTATATTGTCCTGTTCTGGCTAAAGAATAATTGTGCATAACTCAGCACTCTATCACAGATGAGCATTATTATGTAATTCTGTCGCAGCACTTGGCATTGTGCTTTGAACTTACTACTATTCTTTTTTTTTAGTAGCTCTGGTGTCAGTCATAAGTTGGGTAGCACTGATTCTGCTGTTTCCGCACTTTCAGTGAAGAGGTGCAGCTTGGCTTTGACAGGGATCCAGCGTTTAAAAAAATGGTGGAGGTGTCCCGGGGCTCAGAGGAGCACAACATCCGCGCTCGCCTGGGGGAGAAGGAGCTCAGTGTTGAGAATCAGGTGGACTGTCTGCTTGACCAGGCCACTGACCCAAACCTGCTTGGAAGGGCGTGGTTCGGCTGGGAGCCCTGGATGTAAGATAGTCTTGAATGCCTACACAAGTCAGTGTTCCATTGGTAAGGGCCCTTATATGTTTTTCAAGAAAAGCTTTCAATAAAAAAGAAAAAATTTTCACAAACATATCACGTTTCCTTTCAAGTTGCTTTTTATTATTGTTTTCAATGCCCCAAAGTTCCAATTCTGCATCAGTGACCATGGGAAGTATGGCTTTTCGAAGTGGACCTGCTTTATGTATAGTAAGGCGTTTTAAAGGGCAAGTTCACAGTTGGTAAACAAACGAGCAATTAACAAACAGCGATGGACTTGGTCCTCGGTGCCCAATGCTGCCTCGGTGCCTCACTCCCACCAAAGCAATACATTCTGCATTCTGCCACTAAAAAACGCACAATGGTACCTATTAGCATTTGTACACGCTGTGTAGAATTAACTGTGTAGTGCAGGTTTAGTACTACTGCTATTTTTAAATGGACTGTTTCCACCTTGGGCAAATATGGAAATATAAGTGTTTATTAATGAAAATAATTTCAGAAAGGCTTTGGGTTTGAGCAAGTAGTGACTCCATTGTGCATATCCCTAAACAAAGAAGGGAATCTAATGGAGACCAGGATAAAGATCAATACATACAGACATACTGTATAGTTAATACACAGAAGCACCCCATTATATATATATCTCATACATATTAGACTAACAAAATGGCCACCAATTAAAGGCCACTGAATGTGCATAGCATTTGGATACAAAACTGTCTACTGCAATACTGAAGGCCAAGGTAATGTTCACAAATGCATGTCTTGCCTAGACTAGTTTTGTTTAATTGTTATTATTTTAATGAATAATATTATTAATAGTTTTACATTTTAGGTCTCCAGCCACTGATGAACTGCATTAGTTTCTTGACCTGGAGTTTGCTTAGCTTAAAGTCCTCTGTGAGGATCTCCTCTGTGAGCTGCAGGAGCAAGTTCCCATCTATTTTTTCACGTACAAACAAAGACACTACGTCCTCTGAGAGGCCGATGAACAGCAAAGACTTGGACACCTCCTCTATCGAGAGCCCTGATAGGTTGGTGGGTGGTTTCCACACAGACCCAATAGTGTGTGGACTCGAGAGAGTGGAGGTGGCGTTCGTACATGTTGGTTGTGGTGGTTCCACGGAGTTCAGTTGGGCCACGTCAACGGCTGCTACCTTTGCTGTTGTGGTTGAGTCCGAGTCAGTCCATGTGTCGTTGGACTTCTGAGTCCGGGGGGGCAGGATTGGGCAAGACTGACTCTGTTTAGTGTTACATTCCTCTATGGGTTTGTCTCTGTACATGTCTAATGTGTAACTGGTGGATTTGGTGCAAAACTGACCCTGCTGTGAAACCATCTGAGATCTGGAGGGCGTGGGGCTGCCCTTATGAGGCCTGTCCGAGTCGAAGAGGACAGTGGAACAGGGTTTAGGCGTACCAGGGGTCTTCTGTCGTGGATAGCTGGAGTAGCTTCGACACTGGACAGACGTGAAGTCTTTTGTAGTGTGGGACTCCCCACTGCAGAAGTCATTTGGCCAAGACAGGCGACAGGGTGTGCTGTCCATAGTGGGGCTGAGGCAAGACGTCATTTTGGAACAGTCATCAGGTCGCATCCAGGGACATGGGTAGCAAACATGGTTTTGTTCTTCTGATGCCACTTTTTCATTCCCCCTTCTGTGTTAAAAATGCAAAAATGTATTACATTCACAGACAGCGTGACCCAGATGTATTTTTGTTTAATTTCCATACAGAGACACCTGAGAAAATGTTAGATGCTCAGAAAATGTTAGTGTACAGTATAGATTGGAGCCAAAAAATTAAATAGTTTGGTGTTCCTTTGGTGATACAGTATGCCATGGTATCTTGTATCAAAGTTGAAAATGATCAATTGAACTGTTTATGAACTAGCTGTGTGTGAATAGTTTTTTGCATAGCAGGAAAACAGGCCATTTCACCAGACTGCAGTGAAGCAGATCATATACAGTTCAATTCATCCCTATAAAACAAGCAGTCATTTATTGCAAATATGTTTTTTTTATTTGAAATTTATACTTTTTTTTTTTTCTTCAATTGTGAGCTTATTATTAAACCATAGTTAACTTTGCTGCAATTCATCAAAAAACATATCGCTGTTTTCTCTGCAATTCCCACCTCTATTATAGGTACAATATATTTAAAAAATATATGATAACTAACAGCCACATTATATTTGACTAATCTGCCCATGCATTTTACCTGGAACATGAGATCTGAAGGCATCATCAGCTGTGATGAATAATGCTGGTACCTAAATCCAGCATGCTGCTGTGGCATGTTGTTTTTCCCTGTATGTCACCAATAAAAGGTGACCTCTGCACTGGAAAACCTCTGCATATTACCAGAAGCAGCTGCTTCTGTAATACCGGATTTACCAGCGCGTGTTCTCAGTGCAAACTATGTGAAAAGATAAGGTCAGTGTGTGCACCAGCAGCACAGCCCTAAGGCTCTTATGCGGTGACGCAGGGTGTGTGGATGGGACCAGCCCGTGTGCTTCAAACGTCCTGTTTTAATAAAGTCCATACGCTAGCAATACATGAACTTAAATATATGTGTGTGTGTGTGTGTGTGTGTGTGTGGCCCAGCTGTGCCTTTCTGTGCCACTCACATGTTATGCAGGCCGGAAGAGTAGTAGGACAGAGTGGGGCTAGGGGACCGGGTTTCGGTTTGCCGGGGTTTGGACTGCTGGTAGGACACAGACTGTGCACTGTTGACACTCGTCTGCTTGGAGCACCGTGGCGGGATGGGCGGGGCGTTGAGCAGCCGGCACTCCTCCTTCACCTGGCCAAAAGACCAAAATGTACCCATTATTATCAGTTTTGTTTTATCAGAATGCAGACCTGCATTAAACATTCACTATAAACGACATTCCTTGACAGATTCATGGTTTATGCTGATGATTATAGTTTTTTTTTTTTTTACTATTTAAACATTTCCTATGAGTGTTTCCTGTTATCTGGTACCACTGGCTCATAAAGGTTGAACAATTAAAAGCATCTTTTCAAATTTTTTGCATTCTAAAACATATTGGCCGAACAAACAAGGTGGATTTTTTTAACTCAACTTTTACTCATTTTAAAGTGAACAGTCATTCTTTCTATAATCTATATTTACCGATCTGACCTTTTTCAGATCAACAGACTATATCATATGCGGTTAAATTTAATCTATTGAACAAATATTCTCCATTGTACCAGGAAAACATTTAAAAAAAAAAATAGAACAAAGTTAGCAGTTACCATAGAAGTTTATTTCAGTTTGCACAGTTGAATTTTTAAATAAATAAGTTCTTAAATAAAAATGATGTCAAAGGAAATTAGTTTTAATTAGCTGGAACGCTAACAATAAAAGGAATATTTGAGGATTTTATTGTTTATAGATCTTGCAGAAAGTGATTAAATGAACCCATATATTTTTGGAGTAATAAAGATGAGCTAAATAAATTACTGAAACAATTTATAACACCTATAACTAAATTGAGAAAATATAAGCATGTAAATATGTGGCACTGAAAAGCCAAGAATGTATAATCTATTGTTTTAGGTACCCAACCATGCCCTTTAACCATTATAAACGATATAAACACATGGCCTCAAGTGCCTCATATACTCTCATTTTTCGTGAGTGTGCCGGTATGACCAGCCACATACCTCATCATTCCACACACTAACATACTTTGCAAATATTTGCCCAAAATATTTGTTGGGTTTTTTTTCTTCTCTCTCCCCCCCTTGCAGGTCCCACACTATAATGGCTTACTTTGATTACGACAACTTAAAAATAAGAGTGAAATGAATACAGACGTTACAGCTTTTATTGAATTGGAGCCATGGGCACGATTTCATTAAGGCCGACATGCTGGCCACAGTCAAACTGACGTGATTAACGAGGCAACTTCCCTACAATTCAATTGTGACATCAGGCTGCTGCGGCTGCAGTTATTTCTGCCCCGCCACGTGAGGTATGTTTGAACCGAGACGAGCCAGACACAGCATTCTTATCAAATCTGATTTGTTGCGGCGCAGCCCTCGGGCGCGAAGCAGTGTTTTTAATATAAAGACATCCCGAATGCGGTTTGAATAGGCTGTAAGAGGAATGATTGTCTGAGGGAGAGCAGACAAAGCCAATACAGACGGAGTTTAAATTAATTGTGGGTGTCTGGTCGATTCAACCAGAGGGGAGGAAAATGCATTTAAATTTCTTTAGCAGAATACGATGTTTTAAATGAAATGTATGTTGGCGCACTGGAACCAAAAGAACCCGACTTACAGCTTCTGACTTAGGTGGCACCGGAGGTGGAGGTAGAGGTACATCTGAGCTTAAGATGGGACAGACAGGACCTGCTGTCGGGTAAGGCGTCGCTGCGGAGACGCTGCTCCTGGTGACAGGGTCGCCGTGCTCCAGCACAGTCACCGCAGAGCCGGCGTTCCGGTCCAACCAGAGCTCTTCATAAGGGACATCCGACCTGTGGAACAGGCAGCTGTCCGCCGGCTCCGGTAACAGGTAGTCCATGTCTGGCAGCTCCGGCGGGACACACTCGTCACACAGACTCGTGCAACCGTGCAAGTTGACTTCGCTGTTGCCATGGAGATTGCTGCCATAGACACAGACGGACAGCCGGTGGAAGGACTGCGTGAGCTCGTCGCGAGCAGAGCTGAGCGAGGTAGGGAGGTGCACGTGGGCGGGGCAGCCATTATTCCCACCACTAACGCTGACTCCACCCACTCCTCCACCACTAGCAGGTCCACCTCCGCTCACCTTCTTGGGACTTTTCCCGTCCTCGGTCCAGTCCACCCGGACGTCGCGGACCGCTCGTGAGTAATCGTCTATATCGAACTGTTCTTGGCAGAAAACGAACCATCGGTGGACCACCGTCTCCAACCAAGGTTCTCCATGCAACAGCCCCTCCGGGGCCACCAGCCTGGGAAGCACAGCCACGTGGAGCGGGAAGTGGACAGGCAGCACCTTGTTGGAGCGCAGGGCGCAGCACACCACCACAGTCTTGGTCTGGATGTTGACGAGCTTGTAGCGATGACCCTCTCGGATCAGGTGCAGGTCGTGTTGGTTCCTGGGTGGGCTGCTTGGCACGGTCACGTTGACAGGCAGCCGGGTCTTTTCTACAATGGTGCGGATGGTGTGCTCGCCCTCCTGCATCTGTAGCTCCAGGGGCGAGCAGGTGCTGAAGCGGCCCTTGCACTGGAAAGGCAGGCTGATGCTCTCGTTGGTGCGGTGGTTCATGCAGATCAGGCACGGCATCTTTCCTCGGCCCAGCTTCCCGATGGAGTTCAGCTTCCCAATCCTTTTGAAGATGGTGTTAAAGCGAGACTTCTCCTTGAACGTTTTGGCGTAGAGGATCTCAGCCTGGCCCATCAGCGTGAGCTCATCTCCCGTGTTCAGGGTGATGTTATACACCTCTGTGTCCTCATTACATTCTCCCGAGGCCATCTAAGCAGGAAAACAAGAAAGTTCGCACGTGACCGACGTAGGTCTGCAGAAGATTTTTTCAAGTCTGTGTAACATTGAGAAAATGTTGCACACAATTTAAATGTATTTATTTTAAACAAATTGGATAAATCCATTATCAACATTAGGTGTATTGGCAAGAATCTTTTGATACAATTGTACCGTAATAATAATAAACTGAAAAAGTGAAATGAGTGTCACTTGTGATACAAAGCAGCACACGGTGCACACAGTGAAATATGTCCTCTGCACTTAACCCATCTCCCTGAGTGAGCAGTGGGCAGCCATGACAGGCACCCGGGGAGCAGTGTGTGGGGACGGTGCTTTGCTCAGTGGCAGCTTGGCGGATTGGGATCCACACCAGCAACCTTCTGATTACGGGGCCGCTCCCTTATCCGCTAGGCCACCACTGCCCCATATATTGCAATATTCTACAGCTCACTGAAAATGTAAAAACCAAGCTGAAATACAAGATGCTGTGATCAGTCTGTCATGTTTTTGCGATTTCACTCTGCCTGAGTGTACCCAGCTGTACAGCGCCATCTACAGGGGTGGAGGAGGTTGTTTCCTCATCTCTGCTGACCTCTTTACTTTTACTTTATTTCGCAGACGCTTTTATCCAAAGCGACTTACAAGAGGAAGATACCAGCAATTCTCATTCGGAGCTCAAAACGTAAGGGACGAGGACCTCAAACTAGACTCTGCGTGTGACTTGAGGATAAGAGAGGGTTTAATTTTTTTCAGAATGTGGATGAAAGGTGTGTGAGAGCTGTGAGATCATCAATGGGCTCCTCACATTTTTAACTTAGAAAGTTTAGAAAAACACCAGCTTGTGTTCCAAGTGTCAGTAATAACTGCACAACAAACAAGATGGATTAGTCAGTTTCCCCTTCCAAGATATGGACAACTATCAACCATTCCTTCCCTGATCCCTGAATCTGGTTCTTTTCATAAATCCTGAACACATGCCTGATGTTACATTAGTGAGCACTCCCCTTGCACTGTGTAGAAAATCAGATTCCTATATGTAAGGATAATGTCCATCCCAATGACTGTAATAATAATTGGCATTACCTTCACATTGAAGGTTATTTCCTCCATTACGTAAACCCGCTCGGGGAAGGCCTTAGCCACCTCCTCCACACTGTTAAAATATTGCACAGGTTCCTTGATGTCTCTGTCCTGCTCAAGCAGCTTAAACTGACCTGTAAATGAGTAGAAAGCACATTTTTACCTTGTGGAATTCACACTAGTCTAATCATTCTTCATCTGAATATGCAAGTGTCTACAATTTGATTGCAGCTCATTTCAACAGCATTGACATGACCAAAACATTTTTAAAAATCTATCTACGATAGCCCCCGATCCCAGGAAACCATTTGTAGGTATTTTAATCTGCACCTGTGTTGTAACAAAAGTCAATAAGTGCACGCAAAAAGGCAAGTCAATAAGGTTCACGGACTTCACCGCCCACGTTTTTGGCGAGAGAAGCGCATACTGTAGCAGTAGTGCACAGGTCGATTGGCACTTATTGCAACATCACTTTTCGCTTTGTGCCCTCTGTATGCATTAAAACGTCCAAGCTTTTGAAACAATTGATTAAACAATGTTGTGAATAGGTGCCTTACCCTCATAATGGACAGGAATCTCGATTTTGGGTCCGATGACATAGTGGCCTTCCTCCAGGCTATGGGCCGTAATTGTTGTCCATTGGCGACACGAGTGAATCAAGAGGTAGTCGTTTTCACGCAGCCCCTCAACCGACTCCCCTGACAAACGGAAACGGAAAACATGACTCGTTCATTATAAAATGACACACATAACTCAGACCGGCTGTACCCAATGATGTCGGGTGACTGTCTTAGAATTAACGTTTAGCACCAATTAATGTTTAAAGTCATTCCTTCAGCTGTATGTGTTGGGGGCTACAGGGGAGAAAAATCTAAAAAAAAGGTGGCAGCCATTCCCGAAAACTGTCCCATCTCCATCTCCAGCCTGAAATGCAGCGGTCTGGCTGATCAAAGCTTCGCTGAAAACATGAGTAACATGAGCCATATTCAGGTTTTACAATGGAAGAAATGACTGTTCTTTTGCCCCTTTCTTCTAATTCTGTAGGCACTTTGAGATTTGAACAACATACAGTGCAGTATTAATAAAATTATATTTTATGAGCACCAACGAGGAACCACTCGCTGAGTTACATTACACTTACGTTCACACAACGTTGCGTGACAACTATACACACTTTATGCTCTTTTTGAATAGGCTTCCTGCTGAGTCTGTGACTGCACTGCGCGTTTCTACAATACGAAATTTCCTGCAGTGATCAATACAATTGATCTATCGGTCCAAGTATGCATAGATCCGCTCGAAATCGCGCATTCCTGAGCGCAACCTTAGGCCCGAATTGTGTGGGGAGGGGGTCGCAGGCGAAGTACCGAGTTCAACAGCCCCGGGGAATTAAGATCGAAAGGAAAATCCGCTCGCCGTCCCGGTACTGCGGGGCCGACCGACGGCTGATAGCACAGATACCAGCCCGCCTCCGTCCACTGCTAACGTCCTGCCGACTGACGTCCACTTTCAAATCCGCTAATAACTAAGAAAAACAACCACGGAGGATGAAACAAAGTTGTATATTAGCACGACGCGAGGGATATGAAACAACCGCACCACACGCGGGGCAACAGTACAACACAAGTGACGCCAGTAATCATCGAGTGTGTCCGCTAGCATGTCTACCGTTAGCATGCTAACGCTACTGCGGCCAGTTTGTTTTGGCTCGTTAGCATGCTAACGCTAGCGCTCCAGCTCGGCGCCTTTCAGCGCGACCCGGCTGGGCAGAGCTGCACGCGGTCGAATCCCCTGCGAGGCTTTTTATCGCATTTACATTTACATTACATTTATGGCATTTATCAGACGCCCTTATCCAGAGCGACTTACAATCAGTAGTTACAGGGACAGTCTCCCTGGAACTTAGGGTTAAGTGTCTTGCTCAGGGACACAATGGTAGTAAGTGGGATTTGAACCCGGGTCTTCTGGTTCATAGGCGAGTGTGTTACCCACTAGGCTACTATCGCCCTGTAAACCGCACCAGAGCGCCGGGCGGTGAAGTTATTCCCCGACCGGACCGCAGCGCAGCCTCTCACCGCCGTCCAGCTTCACGATCTGCGGCAATCTGTAGGCGCTGACGAGCCGATCCAGGGGCAGAGTCGTGGCGCTCCATCGGACATCCTTCAGACTGTTGTAGAGCCGTGATCCCAGGTCCATGTTGGCTGGCCGACACAAAGACCGCAGCCCGCCGCCGCGGTCACCGGGGAGGCATGACGGGCTGCTGCGCGGAGAGCGTGTCCCTCGATGCCCCCGCCACCGTGCGCTTTACTTTCAGACGACCGCGGACCGTCGAGCCGCGACGGCGGCGGCGGCCATGTCAGCGCGTCCGTCTATTTACACTGACAGGAAATGCCATGCGTCCACGCCGCAGAGCTCTCGGCGACGGGAATGGCTGCTTCCTCCACCCCCGGCGGGGATCGGAGAGTTGTCCGTCTCTTTATGATTTATTTCACCCAATATTTCTTTATTCTTGCTATGTTTGCACGTGATACTTTATGTGCATATTACCTATTACATAAGCAATAAGCCAGTTGCATGATTATTATATGTCAACTTTATTTCTAGAGCACTTTAACAGCAGTTCCACTGCACCAAAGTGATCTCCAGGCATGAATACAAACACACAAATATACAAAAAAAAAAAAAAAAGAACAAAGTTAAACACGTGGACAGTAAAAGCTAACAAATAGGAATGAATGAATGAATGAATAAATAAATAAAAATTTAAAAGCAGAGCTTGAAGGGGCAAATTTAATGTCATGTAGTTGTTGCCTCTGGTAGGGTCACAACTGTTGATTGGCCCAAAAAAAAAGCTAGATCCTGTACAGATGACTTCCTCCCTGAAAGTGAAGTGGTGTGTGTGTGTGTGTGTGAGAGAGAGAGAGAGTGTGTATCCAACAGTTGACATCTTTCAGTCGGACACGGTCGTCTGTGTGAGAACCATGTCGTTCCTCAACACTCTCCGGCAGTGGGACAAGGCAGTGGGGTGTGCGGAGCAGAAGAACACAGAGACGGCCCTCGAGGTTTTCCTGGACATTGAGGACAAGAACTCCAAGATCTCCTACAACATTGGGTGTCTCCACTTGGCAAACGGTGATTTCGATGCTGCTGAAAAGGTTAAGGTCTTTTGTTCTTTTGCTTCTACTGTATGTCTATTCAATTTTCACAATTCATTCATATCATAGCAGGGTTTGTATAAGTTTTGATTTTGCTGCATTTGCATCACCCTGGTTGGTTAGATGAAGACACCGCAAAGCCAAACAGGTCTTATTCTTTAACCATAAAGATTTTATCAGTGTTTTCTTTCCTTCTTTTCATTAAAAAGTGCAAGTCACTGTCAAAAGGGGAAGTAAAACTCTTCTTCTGTCTCGCAGGCTTTTGACTTCAGTATTGGGAAAGATGGGCATTTAGCCGTTGCATTCGCTCAAAGAGGAATCACATTCTACAAAAAGGAAAAGTGTGCAACTGTTACTTATTTTTAACTCGCCACTCTGCTCTAAAACCCATTGGTAAAAGGAATTAATCATTTAAATTGAATTATTATCACTTCACAGAAAATCTATTTCCTCTCCTTTTTTTTTTGCGTCGGTGTGTTGTGTTGTGACAGATATGAAGAGGCTCTCGCAGACTTCAAGCTTGCGTTGAAAGAGTTACGAGACAACAACCTGATAGATTACAGTCCCCTGGGCCTGAGATACAAACTACATGCCTGTGAAGTATATACTTACAACATAATTGGGATTGTGTTATAGTGTATATGTAGTGTTTAATTTTATGATATCCCTGGTCGTATATTTTTTTTCCAGGTGCTACACAACATGGGACTGGTCCACGCCCAGCTCGGTGATTGGGAGAAAGCCCAGGAGAACCTCTTCTCAGCTCTGGCTCGGAAGGCTGAGGCCAAATTCAAACACATTGATCTCGCCCTGGAGGCCATCTTGGTCAGTTGGTCTATTCCTGATGAGCTATTCCTGTCCTCAAAGTTACTATTCTGTATCTCTTTTTTTAATTCCTTATTTTAACCTGTGTAGAATTTTAGCTGGTACACCGTGAGCATTTCCGGTGGCCGTTTTTTTCCCCTTGTGTGAATGCAAAATAGCTATGCAAACTTCTGTGTGTGAGTTCCTGTCAACCTTGCAGAAACACAAGCTGTTTGAACTGGCAGAAATCCGGCCGGGACTGCTCTTCAAACCCAACCAAAAATACGTGTCTGAACTGGAGAAGAAAGATTACCTCGGCAAAGCCAAGGTAACCGGTGGCTTTTTTTGAAAATGGTATTGGATTTCAATTTTAAAGTAATTATTCTGCCCTTACGTCACTAAGTCTGTCACATGGTTTTGGATGAACCGCAGCACGTCTTCTTTAAGCAATCCCACTTCTTCCCTCGTTATTTAAAGTACTAGTCACTAAAAATTGCAGCCTTTGTAAATGAGTCTCATGCTGGAGACCATTATGTGGGAGGTGACCCTGATTCGACCCTGGTTTCATCAGGTTGTGGCCTCCGTTGTTCATCAGGACGAGTTCTCCGGATTCGCTCCTCTCCAGCCACAGGTCTGTGTCATAATTCTCCACTGCAGAGAGAGACATTATCGCTCATTGGCACAAGTGTTACAGAGGCAGAGTATTTTTTTTATGATTCATTGAACTGGACAGGTTGAAGATGTTCCATCCACACCGATCAGATCACATTCCTTAAGGTAGGAGTTGCTCTGTCCACTATGAAGGTTTTCATAAGACGGTTTATTACAGTAACAAATATATATTTTTTAAACATAGAAATGATGTCACATTATATTGATGGTGTTTTGCGCTAATAACTAATATTGATGATTGTATAGATTTTTGTGTAATACAGTAGTAACAAAAAGTCAATGCAAAACAAGATGACATGAATTATCATGATAAGTTTCTGAACAAGCATGCATGGTTATTTGAATTCTGCGTGAAGGCAACACATCAGAACGAGATTAATCATCTCGAACTGTAGCCATTCATTGATTTTGGCAGAGCTCTAAAGGGGGAGCCTCACACCGTCCTGTATGAGTTCTACCCTGAGACCGTCGAGGAGCTGGCGGTGTTGCCTGGCAACGTCGTCTTTGTTCTTGAAAAAGGAACTGACCACTGGGCCTCTGTCATCTTCAATGAGAGGGTGAGTGTGCCGAAAAACCGATTCACAGTGACACTTTCACTGGCACACACACAAAATCATTTTTCATCGTTTTTTGTTTATAGAGAGGTTTGGTTCCATATAATTACCTTAGGCCACTGGACAACACGCTCATACACCAGCATGGACAGGTATTCTTTATACACACTCTATGTGCATTTATATATGTTATATTTTATGTTATATAAGACATATAGTGTTAAACCTCCAGGAATGTCCTTTATGATTTGTCCTCATCTTTCAGAATGATGACGCAATCCCAGGCCCTCCAGTCCGAAACCCTCCAGCCCGTCCGAAAAGAAGAACACCAAGTAAGAAAATGCCTTCATTAAGTGAAAGAGCAAAAATATACTTATATATTTATATAATACATGTTTTGGGGTATTTCTAACAGTTTCACCAGACAAAACAAATGAGGTATGAATAATATTATTAATAATTAATCATTTAAAAATTGTTGAGGCCAGTATTTTTGAATTTGTTGATTAAATGAAATGTTGATGTGCCTGGTGCCAGACTGAAGACCCTGGGGAGAGTGCAGGATGCCTCATGAAGGTCCACTTCTTGTACACGGTGGTCATCACAGTTTTGCCGGGTATCCCCTACAGGACCTTACTTCACAAAATCAGCACTAAGCTGAATTTACCTGCTAGCGCCATCACGTTGAGGTAAAACGACCACGGTGCAGATTCAGCCAGTACAACTGTTCATTATTTTATTCGCCTGTACAACAATGTACAATGTAGAGCATTTTTCTGCCCAGCTATGTCAAATCAGGCAAGAAAGTGACTATTGACGAATCAGAGATGACCTCCGTGTGGAAGGGCGTGGTGGATGGACGACTCACGCTCTGGTGTGCCCTGAGTCAGGTACTAACCTGAAGTCGGAAATTACTTGTATGAGCGGAGGTTACAGGTCACCAAGGTTTATTAATGGTCTTCCAGGAACATTAACAGCACGGGAATGTAATAATGAATCTGAGTCCCATCAGGGAAATAATCATACCATGTGAAAGGGGGAACATTTTTTAAATCTCTTTATTACGGCCTCTGTTCTCTGCTGTGTAGGTCCCAGATGAGACCACGCCGGCCATTACTCAGGTTGTGGCTCTGCATTCATACGAGTCCACCAACCCAGAGGATCTCCAGTTCCGCCAGGGTGATGTGATCACCGTGCTCTCTAAAGGTTCGTCCAGAGCCAGCAATACTGTCCTGGAAATAAGGACATTTTATGTGCTTAAGGGTGTCTTATTTTCTTTTGACAGTAAATGCCGATTGGCTGGAAGGACGTTGTAATGGAAAGACGGGCATCTTCCCAGCATCCTTTGTACAACATTTAAAGAAGGACCATTAATTTATCAACATTATTCAGAATAAGTTTGTAGAAAAGTTTTATGTGCTATTTGTACAAAAAGATCTTACAATAAATTAAAATATTATACCTCACATGTCTAAAATGCCAATATTCATGTTCATTATTATAATATGAATCAATATATACTGCCTGGCCTGTTTTTGCTGAATTTTATCTTAAGGACAAGAACAGACAACAGATTTAAATTGATTTATTAATTTCATACATGCTGATATCAGCTAGGCTCTAGGCTGGAACCGGTTTCTCTGTTCCAGACATAAATTAGACACGCCTTTGTTGGTGCCACATAAAGCCACAGTTGTTGTGGTTTACATAGTTCCTCAAGGGCCTGGGTTTGTTGTGAAAAGGCCCTGCAGTTGAGTTCCTGATTACGTGCTCACAGTCAATGCTTCCTATTGTCCTCCCCCTCGTCCTCATAAGCAATGGCAATGCCTTTCCTTCCCTCCACAGCCTTCACTACTGGAGTCTCTCCCAGCTTTGGCTCCAGACCCTGCCAGCTCCGGCCTGCCAGGAACACGGCTGCCAAGAGAGAACAGGAGGGGTTATGGAGAAATGTGAGCACAAGTGTTGTGTCTTGGTTCCAACATTTGAACAAGCATCTTTTGTCCTCCTGAAAAATTCAGGACACCTTAAAGATACATTTCTGAAGCAGCTACGAAGACAAAATTAATTCTTTGGGGAAGAGGAAATGTATTTATGGATCTGGAATAAGATGAGTAATTACCTGCTGTATTGGGATTGGCTACTGTCATGGCCTGGTTTCTGAGGACGAGGGACCCCGAAGGGCCGTCGGCAGTGTCTGAAGCTGAAGGCTGCAGGCCAGTTGTACGCAAGGCCCCGGTG
The DNA here is from genome assembly GCF_900700375.1 of Denticeps clupeoides. Classification (NCBI taxonomy): domain Eukaryota; kingdom Metazoa; phylum Chordata; class Actinopteri; order Clupeiformes; family Denticipitidae; genus Denticeps; species Denticeps clupeoides. The sequence continues at coordinate 29,090,319 of NC_041708.1, read as the reverse complement.
ATCAGTGACACGTCTGTAGTTTCGTTGTCTGCCTCTGGGAATCCCACATGACTACACCCACCTGCACAACAATGCTGTTAGAGGAGCGGCAGGAATCCAGCGTCCACGCTGGCAGGAAACTGAAATCTGCTTTTAACATCTCACTGTTGTGGGCTATGCAGGGAAGTGGTCTGGTGAATTTGTTTCTGTCTCCACGTCGGCAGACATTCATTTACATCACGCCATTTGGCAGATGCTCGTATCCAAATCAGCAGTCACAGAGACAGACCTCCTGTGGACCACTAGGCGACTACCACAAGAGGAGAGAAGCGGAGTCTCCTGATGAGTGATGAGGGTGGCTATGTGCTAGAGGAGAAGTCCATCTTCCCACGACAAGTGAGATGTTTATGAGATAAAAAAAAAAAGATTTTCTTATTCAGTAATCTGTGAAAACAGATTGACATTTTAATGTTTTTATTAAAACTGCAGCCAAAATGAATACACAGTTTCCCACAGTTCCTTTCATAACTTTTCACGTTTTCAGTAGAACTGAGGTCTGAAGAGGTCTACATCTTCCCAATTTCTTGGGTTATTTGTGTGCACTGTATTATTGTCTATAGTTACAATTTTCAAAAATTCAAATTGCTTTTTGGACATTGAATTCATGCTTTGAAAAACTGTGGTGGATGCATTTCAAGTTATTAAAAAGGCCCCAAATCTTTTGGAATATTTAGCTTTAAAAAGCTAAAACCCTTTTTCACCTGAAAAAGGTGACTTGAAAGATTGTAAAAATAAAATAAATGTATAAAAAAAAAAAAAAAAAACGATAAATATAACAAAAAAAAAAAAAATGAAGGGACCCACCAGGCAAGAGATCTCTGAAGTCGGTGACGTACTCTCCAGTCCATTCTCTGTTCCTGTTGCAGGCCACCTCCATCTCAAACGGCGTCACCACGGGCCGGTAGAGCTCGCTGGAGTCCAGCAGAGAGTTCTCAGGACAGGCGATAACAACATAAACGTCAATCTCCAGGAAATTGGCCAGCTTGGCCACGTTGAGTTTGCCCATGGCAAACATGTAGGTCTTTTTCCCAGCCTTGTGAATGCACTCCTTCAGCTGCTCTATGATGGTAAGGTAGTTGGCAACACCCAGGGTCCCCACCAGGATGCCCACCACATTGGCATCTTTCGCCCGTTCAATTGCGTAGTAGCGTTTCATCAGGGCTTTATTGATGTTAACAGACTCCGCACGACCGACTGAGGTCTGGGGGTTGAATGAGCAGAAGGAGCAACGATTCCAGGTCATCATGAAGTTTGTGAGAGTGACTCCTTCACTACCAACATAGAACATGGAGTAATCCTCCACAGTCAGTCCCTCTTGCAGGCCAAACCGTCGGCCAAATTTACGAGCAACTCTTGTGTCTGTAATTTCCCCGTCAGCCAGCTGCCCATGGGAGTGGTCCACATCAAGTTCAGATGGAACCAGGTTGGGATGTGTGATGGTCAGGAGCTCAACAAGTCTGCCTGTGGTCAGAGAAAAGAACAACATTTATATAAATGAACGGAACATGCAGTCTTGCTTAAAAGGTACAAAATATTCTTTATTTAAAACACTTTGGTATAAAACATATAGTAGATGTAAAACATTAGACCACAATAAGTCATAACCTGTTCAATAAAATTCAATTAAATTGAAGAAAAAACTACTTAAAAGCCAGGTTAGTGAAAGAAATTGGAATGAATAGCTGCGTGTTATACTACGTGTCTACATTTAAGACTTTGCATTGTGTTGCAGAAATATTGATTGAAATTAGAATGTTTGCTAATCAGGAACACGACTGCTTCAAAAAGGTTAATAATTTGCGACCGCTGCCATATTAAAGCATAGCCTGCATGTGTGTTCGATATTAGCTGGTATGTACATTTACATTACATTGATCAGGCGCCCTTATCCAGAGCGACTTACAATCAGTAGTTACAGGGACAGTCCCTCCCTGGAGCAATTTAGGGTTAAGTGTCTTGCTCAGGGACACAATGGTAGTAAGTGTGGTTTGAACCCGGGTCTTCTGGTTCACAGGCGAGTGTGTTACCCACTATGCTACTAACACCCCGGGGGCGTGCACACTTACCTATGGCATGCGAGTAGACAACATCATATAAAATGACCACATGACTCTGGGAGTCAGGATATAAATCCCGGAAGGCTGCAGCGCACCGCCCAACGTCCATGGGTCGTCTTCCAAACACATACTTTACAGGAAGCCTCATGGAAGGACTGAGACACGCTCCGCCATAATGCACCATGCAGTCAGCTCCAACGTGCTCTGCAGCAACTTCATCTACACAACAGCTGGGCCAGGAACACAGATTCAGCTCATGGGCCTGAATACTCTGGGCAGAAATATCAAAAGCCACCAAGCGTCTTACCTCCCATATGATGTGTCCCCCAGAATGTACGTTTTTGCTTTGGTCTCATTTTCTATTGCTGCCGCGATTGGGACAGAAACAACCAGAAGTTCATCTGGGAACTGCAAAGCAACCTAAAACACAGGAGCACCACAAACTGAAAATACACAGCACTCCACGTCCTTGCATCATAGAAGACACGCAAGTTCACGTCCACATCTGCTTCACAGCGACAGCAAAGCAGCCCACCTTCTTAAACTGTCTACCGGTGACGAAACGGCACGTTTCCACGATCTGGTACAGCTCCTCCAGATCTCCCGACTCGACCGACGCAACGTGCACGGCGCGCCGAACCGCCAGCTCGCTGCTGCTGCTGAAGGCCGCCGACATGCTCGCTGGGAGCTCGGCGTCATTTACTCATCGTCCCTGCAGCGCAATTAAGACGTCGATCGCGATTAAATAGCAGGGCGCACTGTCACAACCACGTGCGAGCAGACTCGAAGGTACCTGATCGCGCCAGAACTTCCGGCACCTTCCTCTTCTCCTGTGACAGGGGCGACCGCGACGCACACGCGGACACTCGGCGCCCCCTGCTGGAGGTGCGGTTCAGAGCCGCATCGCCAACAGCGGCAAGCCGCCAGGGCCAAGTTCATGGAGCGACTTTTAAAGTTAATTGTAAAGTTAAATATACAGTACAGGCCAAAAGTTTGGACACACCTTCTCATTCAATGTGTTTTCTTTATTTTCATGGCCATTTACATTGGTAGATTCTCATTGGTAGAACACATGTGGAGTTATGTACTCAACAAAAACTAGTGAAATAACTGAAAACACGTTTTATATTCTAGTTTCTTCAAAATAGCCACCCTTTGCTCTGATTACTTACAATCAGTAGTTACAGGGACAGTCCCCCCTGGAGACACTCAGGGTCTTGCTCAGGGACACAATGGTAGTAAGTGGGACTTGAACCTGGATCTTCGGGTCCACCACATTTATACTTGTGATGAGGCCGACTATTGCAGTCGACAGAGAACTTCTGTAGGAAGCAGTTGGTGGAGTTGAGAGTGAAGTCTGCAGTGTAGATGGTGAAGAGGAACTGTGCCAGAACTGTTCCCTGTAGGACCCCCATACTTTAGATGACCATGTCTTAAAAGTGAAGTGACTGTCACACGTGATACACAGCAGCACAGCACACGGTGCACAAAGTGAAATTTGTCCTCTGCATTTAACCAGTCACCCTGAGTGAGCAGTGGGCAGCCATGACAGGCGCCCGGGGAGCAGTGTGTGGGGACGGTGCTTTGCTCAGTGGCACCTCAGTGGCACCTTGGCGGATCAGGACTCGAACCGGCAACCTTCTGATTGTTACAGGGCCGCTTCCTTAACCTCTAGGCAACCCAAAGGAGCCATCTGGAGATGCCGGGGATTGAACCCGGGGCCTCATACATGCTAAGCATGCGCTCTAACACTGAGATACATCCCCGTGTCCGACGCACAGCCCTGAATTCTCACATACTGTGGTCGGTTGGGGAGGTAGTCCAGGATCCATGTTGTGAGATGATGATTCACCTCTGTGCGCTCCAGCTTGTCCCTCAGGATTTACACGTTTTTACAGCTTTATATAAACCATTAACAGTCTGACTGCATGTAGACAACATTCAGAAGTTTAACAACTGCCATTTGTGTGACTATGGGCTAGTTGAATTGATACTTGTCTATTCGTTGTTTTTTGGTGGTACAATGATGTGGGCATTTTTTATGCCGTTAATCAGAAAATTACATTTTAGTGTCTTGGCCACTACACTAATAATGATGGAAACAAAGAAGTGAGTCCAGAAAGCAATGTTGGAATAACATTTACATGTAGCACTGTGTCTCACACACAGAGTTTACACAAAAACACACCGCAACCAAAGGCTTATATGCTGCAGTGATAATATAATTATGCAACAATAAACCACAGACATTTTGGGCCAGAAATATCCAGAGACAATTCCCTCGGGGTAATACATGGTTAAAAACGACATTTTGTAGGTTGGGAACTTGCCCAATAAAAGGAAAATCAGTGCAAGTGAAGCTCTACGGAGGTACATTGCAGTCAAATAGCAAAACTGGTATTGACTTGTATTATACTCAAAGGAATGAACAGTTCACTCTCTGCTTTGGAATATCAGCTATATATGTGAAACTATGGAACAAGCTTTAAAAAGAGGCTGTGCCTCATTAATACAACCGTTCCGGTTGTATTTCTGTGCGACATGGTAGCCAGCATCTCTGTATAGCGTGGCTGAAGTAAATACGGTGACTGTATTTATCATGCACAAACATCCCAGTAGATGCAAAACAGATCCAATGTCCCACAATATGATTGTGCAGGCTTCTGAAAGTCCATTTGAGTGCATATTGCTCTGAATGCCCCGAAGCATCTCTCTGCTACATCCAGATCCGCAAGAATCCCAGGACTACTGTGAGACAGGTCAACACAGAGCCTGAAATGAGAAGGAATGGAAAATCACATCGGAGCCTGTATAACTTGTTTCAGGCCAAAGTAAACCGGTCTAAATCCAGACATTCCAACAGCCATCTTGAAATCTGTCTGTTATACACAAAGCAAGTGATTAAGAATCTTAGAATCTTACAGAAGGATCAAAATGATCCTCTGGCTGTAATTTAATACCAGTTTACTACCATACCAATACAATCACTTCACTTTAAAGTTTGTTCTGATATAAAATTAACAGATAATTCTGCATACAGTTCAAAATATGTCCTGATGACATCAGATGTAACCCTTTTTTCTATGAATTATATAATATTATATATAAACACAGAAACACACACACACACACACACCTGCTAAATACTTAATGCTGTCGAGTTTGTGTGACTCCAGCATGGTCTTCAGGCCAGCCACCTCTGTATCAATCTTCATGTGGGTTTGTGTTACCTGTCGCTCCTGTTCAGCATTCTGTTGCATAAAGAGTTGCGTATGAATTCTCGTGGAACTGAATACATTCATGTTTTTAGGCCCATCCCACCATGCTATTTGCCATACCATTTCCATCATTTCATTCTTCGTTTCCAAAAGCTTCTTTTCGGATTCTGCTTTCTAAAATAATTGAAAATATCAGTAGGTTTGATTCAAACCCAGATTATTTATTGAACCTAATAAATATATAATTTTACCATTTCTTTCACTCTGCTTTTCTCCAGATTCAGTTCCAAGAATGAATCAGCCTGGACTTTATTCATAACATTCTGAGGCAGAGGAGACAGTCAGTTCTACAGCCGGGCAAAAAGCAAAGTTCAAGGCCAGAACGGCCAAGAAAAATATATTAACACACGTCGCATTGGACACTTACAGCCAACTGTGTTCTCAGATGCATCAGGCCGAATTTAATTCTCTGTAGAGCATACAGGTTATTCATTAATGTGCATGGAGAATAAATGGGATTATTTCCGCTGTGTGAAACACACACACCTCATTCTCAGCCAGTAATGCAGAGAACTCACTCTTCTCCAGGATGATCATGTCTTTTTTCACAGTGGCAATCTGCGACATCACTTTCTGCAGCAGTATTTCCTTCAAAGAGTAGTGACAGGCTTCATAACACACACATATCTACTGAGCAACCTGTGTTTGTGTGTGTGCAAGTTACATTATCTACTATATTTAAGAGTACCTAGTAGTAGCCTAGTGGTAGTAGCCTAGTGGGTAACACACTCGCCTATGAACCAGAAGACCCGGGTCCGAATCCCACTTACTACAATTGTGTCCCTGAGCAAGACACTTAACCCTAAGTTGCTCCAGGGGGGGACTGTCCCTGTAACTACTGATTGTAAGTCGCTCTGGATAAGGGCGTCTGATAAATGCTGTAAATGAGTACCAAACACTGATACTGTATTGCTCCAACATATACTTATTACAAAACAAAAACATGGTGAGGAGTTTTAGATAAGAGTTTATTATGTATTTGTTACCAAAAAAATATTACCACAACCTAAACAAAGTAAATAATTTTTTTGTGTGTGTGTGTGTGTTTGCTCACCTGCTGGGTCTTGGTGACCATGTCGCCATACATGGTGTCCATATTGTTGTGGGTTGTACTGACCAACAAATTAACAATCACCTCAGCCTGCTCTGTGCTGAATCCTATCATAAAAAGACTCAACTGAAGACCCTCACAGACTGGCATTATACATACATACACACACACACACACACACACACACACACACACACACACACACACACAAACTCACCACTTTCCTCCAGAACACGGATGATTGCATGGGTGTCAAAGAAGAGCTTCCTGTTTCCTGACTTCACCATGTTTGCTGTTCTCAAATCATACTGAAGAGATCGAACTGACGTGCTCAGGTCTTGGAGAAATAAACAAAGGTTGAAAAGTGTTCATCATGTACACGTCATCGTGATGACGTAGTCGGTTAGTCCAACACGCGGGGTCCTCGGACAACCCGGAAGTGAACAGGAGTCAGGCGCAAACAAGAAAAAAAAATCTAAAGACGAATAGATAAAATAAATCTGCGTCTTACCCCGAATTAACAGCAGCAGGGCGTGGCCCGCGCGGGAGGTCATGAACTCTTCAGTTCGAGGTCCGCCACCCACCCGACCGGACGCCCGCCACGGCGCTTCAGGGGGCCCGGAGATCACCCTGAACCCCGACAGAAACGTTCCCAGCTCGGGAGGAGCCAAACAAACTCGTCCCAGAGCGCCGGAGAGGCGGAGCGGCATCCCGGTTCCTGCGCCGACTTCCACGGCCTCTACAGCGCAGTCAACTGTACAGCCCGCGGAGGGCGAGACTCATGCCGTGACACGTGGTCACGAACCAATCAGCGCCAACGTATACAGCCTGACCAACCTGACTGGCGTGCCGTGCCCCAATGTCGCCACGACATTTCCGTAACTATTATGATAGTCAATTTTGCGGATAGTCAATTGAGGGCATTACGAATAAAAATAACAACACACACATTATTAAAACACACGGCGACAACCTGAGAGACTTTATGTTTCACCACTAGGGGGAGCTCGAGTAGCACAATGGCACTTTACTTTACTTTACTTTACTTTATTTGGCAGACGCTTTTATCCAAAGCGACTTACAATGGGAAGACACCAGCAATTCTCGTTCGATTTCTATAGAATATCAAGTATACAAACTAAGAGCCCTGATAAGGCTTAGACTTGTCATTGAAGAACATGCTCGGAGAGTGTTGGGTGCTAGACTAAGAAAACTTATAATGTATTTATACATTTTGTATTTGTTTGTTAAATGTGTATGCATGTGTATGTGTTAAATTTGTCTGTAATATTTTTGGAATAAGAGGGTTTTCACCTTCTTCTTAAAAGTGGTGATAGTCTCGGCTAGTCGTGTGGAGGAGGGTAGGTTGTTCCACCAGCCAGGGACAACAACGGAGAACAGACATGATTGGAATCGGAGACCCCGTGAAGAAGGAATTTTTAGTCTCCTTTCGTTTGCCGATCTGAGAGAGCGTGCAGGAGTGTAGCTAGGTAGTAGTGTGTTGATGTAGGAGGGCGCAGTTCCATTTACAGCCCTGTAGGCAAGCATCAAGGATTTGAACTCAATGCGAGCAGCTACCGGGAGCCAGTGGAGGGAGGTAAGAAGAGGTGTAACATGGGTGTATTTTGGCTGATTGAAGATGAGACGGGCTGCCATATTTTGGATCATCTGGAGTGGTTTTATGGTGACTGCAGTGGCTCCAGCCAGGAGAGAGTTACAGTAGTCGAGTTTGGAGATGACCATTGCCTGGACGAGGAGCTGCGTAGCCTGTTGTGAGAGAAAAGGCCGAATCTTGCGAATGTTGTAGAGAGTGAACCTGCAGGATCTGGAGATCGCAGCAACATGATGGTTCAAACTCAGTTTGTTATCTATCCAAACCCCAAGGCTTTTTGCAGATGCCGTGGGTGTTAACAATAGCGATCCAATTTGAATTGAAAGGTTTTGCTGAGGAGAATTGTTGCCCGGAAAGATCAGAATCTCGGTTTTGGATAGGTTGAGTTGGAGGTGTCGCTCAGACATCCATGCCGATATGTCTGAGAGGCAGGCCGAAATTTTTGTTGCTATAGTAGCATCTTCTGGTGGGAATGACAGATAGAGCTGGGTGTCATCAGCATAGGAGTGATAGGAGAAGCCATGTGATTGGATGATGTGACCAAGTGAGCGAGTGTATATTGAGAATAGAAGGGGGCCAAGGACAGAGCCTTGTGGAACCCCTGTGGTTACCCTAGAGAGGACAGATGTCTCACCTCCCCATGATACCTCGAAGGACCTGTCGTAGAGATAAGAGGTGAACTTTACTTTTATTTAATCAAAACTGATCTGTCCAAATGTGACGTGCAGACAATTTTGTGCAACACAATGCATGAAATGTTGTATGAAAAACACAAAAAAATGCAAATCGGCCTTCTTTTATTTCATTACAAACTTTGTACATTTTGCACATTTTTGTTTTTATATATTGATGATAAAGTAGATGAGAATGCAGGATGAGCCAATTACGTTGAAATTACGTTTTTGGTTTGTTTTCAAAGCAAAAAAAAAAAAAAAAAAGCTCAAATACAAGGGCATAAGTAAGGTGGTTGTGACACAATAACTAAAATTAGGCAGTTTGGTCTCTGATTAAGTAAATAATTGGATTGTATTATTTATCAAACATCCACATTTTTTGTTGCAAGCTTGATCAACTGTGCATTATCTCAGTATATGAAGCAAACACATCTAATGCATTTATGCTTTTTCGAACAGTTAACCAGTAGACTTATGGCAAATATGTTGGCTGTTTTAAAGTAAATCAACAGAACTACTATAGTGAAATTAAGTAAGCTAAAGTACAGTACAGTTGTCCTCTGTGTAGTCCTCAGACTTACTGTCCATTAATAAATGAGGCGCAGTAATCTTCTCAGTCTCTCAGTACTGCAGTCACCTTCTGGAACAGATGCCGAATCACTGAGGTCTCCTTTGCCATGGCAGAGGTCTGATTTTCTTTACCTCAAGCCAGATAGAAGATGCAGAGGGATAGCAACATGGCTACGCCGAACACCCCACACAGCAGTGTGATAGCAAAAATCTGGCTGCGGTCACACGTGCGCCCTGGGGCCTCCTCGTCAGTGGAGACCAGGGCCAGGGAGGAGCTGTCAGTGCTGACAGGATCTGCGTACTGTGGGCCACGGGCCTCCACTGTCCACCGTAAGACATTCACCTTCATCTCCATGTCCTCCAGGGTGCGGTCGACCTGGGCGATCTCGTCCTCCAGGTGACTCTGCTCCAGACGTTCTATGCTGTCAGTCTGGGTGCCTGGGGCCTCATGGTGCAGGTCGGCCATGCTGAGAGCCCGAGCAGTCACTTCTGTAGTTTCTCCTGCAGTAGTAGAAAAAAAAGATTTTATATTAAAAAAATATTCTACAAAATTAAGGAACAAAACTTGTTAAAATTCAAAATGTTAACTCAATCATTGCACACAAATTGCCAGCTTTGCTTCAAAGCTGATGCATAGTTAGCTCACCTGATCTTAAGTTCATGACCTGGTAACTGGCCTTGGTTTGAAGGAAACCTTCTATTGCTTTGCCAGAGGGTTTTTACGGAACAATGATTATCTCACATCCTATCCTATTGCTATTCACTGATACAGCTTGACTGCTGGTTTCACATCTGCAGCTTTCCCGGCTCCTCTACAGCAAGATCAATTCAATTTTAACAGGTCATCCATTCCACAGAAATTGTTGTAATGTTCCCACATCCACTCTGGTTGTGGAGTGCAGATCAAATCTTCACACAATGGAGCTTATTATTAGTCCAATTTCAGTCCAAATTCTCGTTTTATGTAGTGAAATCTACAGCACTGGATCTGCACGTTTATTATTATATCCGGCCATGGCCTTGTTAAATTGTTTTTTGTAGATCATTCACAGAAAACAATGATATTAACTAAAGTAAGGCCCACCTTGCAACCCAGTCTGCACCAAGGCACTGCTGTTGGCCAGGGAGAAGTGCTTGCCCATGTTGAGCACTTTGCACATGTCCGCATGGAAGAGCTCCAGGCAGGAGGAGAAAGCCACCCACAGCAGCTCTGCATCCTTCCTCTCTTCTGCAGGCAAGGCCTTGTCCCTCAGCCTGGTGGTGAGGTAGTTTCGACAGGAAACGGCCAGGTTCTGTGCCCGCTCCCTGGTCTGCCGCAACTCAAGCCGAAGGTGTGAGCTGTCTGTGCTGCTGCCGACACAGGAGGCCAGGTGTCGGTAGCAAGCCACAACCTACAGAAATAAAGAATATATGTCATGAAATGCAGTACTTTTACATTTTAACAAGGGTGAGGTGGGGATGCTGGAAACCAGAATTGTAACCAAAGGTATTATTTCTTAAATTGGTGGATGAGTGGAATTACTGCAAAATCATGAGAAAGAGCCTTTCTGCATGGCCCATTGATGGTTGTCTCATTCATTAACTATAACTATAAAAACAATCTTGTATTATTTTTTATACAGCCAATATATATTTCATTTTTCTAATATAAAACTTAGAATGAACTGTAAAATTAGTATGTAAGTATGTAATTGAATGTATGTAATTAAAATGGTGTCGGATTTGAACTTAGTTCATCAAAGTAGGATTTCAATGAACTAAGTTGAGATCAACATAAAATCTTCAAATGAGGGATTATCACATACAGGTCCGAGCACGTGTATGGGAAAAATATTGATAATAATCCATAGGGCCTAAGAGCTATTTTAGGATAAGCTTTAGTATCTTATTCAACTCTGTCATCACAGCCACAGGGAAGAATATGATATCTCCTTATTGGCCCTTGGCCCCTATCTTGTCATAACCTTGCCCCTGACTTGCCCTGTCCTTGAACCCATGAGATAAAAAAAAAAAACGGAAACGTGTAAAAGGGAATTGTAACAAGTCTTGGAAATCAGTGAACTAGGTCCTAATCCCAGAAAAAAAAATCTAGTGTCTAAACAAATGCATCTTTATCACTTAGTGAGCTGCTGATTGTCCACCTTCTTCCTTTATAAGTAGTTCTTTACTAAAGTGCTGCATTTTCTCTTAGGCAGACATGGAATAGAATGGTTTTCTAATGATTGTTAGGCTTGAGGTTTCCATCAAACCTTTGGCCAGTCCTAAAAGCTTAGTTAAGTGAACCACTGACCTGTGCCAGCATTCATACTATACCAAATAATCAAGCATTGAATTATAGTGCCTTTTCTATGCAGACATAGTGCTTTTTTACCCGTGGGCTAGAGACATGGCCGTGAAGACACTTAGAACAGAGAAGTGCTAAGAATACAGAGAAGACAAAAATGGAACAAATCATGGGAACGCAAACCTGAGATCATAAAGCACATTATCTGAAAGCAGGCATGACAGAAAATTAATGTTTTTTTAATGGCTCATGCATAGAATGTTTCCTCATGTAGCAATTTGAAATTAATAATTCTGTGTGATATATAAAATATTCTGTCTCTGCAAACCCCACTTAATCCAGTATTGTGATGCTTGGGATACATATTAAATTATCAAAAATGTAAATGAATATTGGATAAATAGAATACTATATTCTCACCTTTATAAGAGAATCGACCATAGCCTTTCCCTCCTCAGGCGACTTGGCTGAGTTTGCGGTGCCATCATCCGCCACTTTGTTACTTGAAAGCGGCATGAGGCTTGATTTCCAGGGGAGACAGGGATACCCCCTGTCCCAACAGCCAGGCAGGAGAGAGGGTTTCACCCAGTCTCAGCTCAGCTCTCCAAACCAGGCTTGCAATGACTCTGGACCATAGCTCGGAAAGCAGACATGCGCTCCAGGGTAAACATGCCAAAAAGGGTCTTGAATGGTGGTGTGAAGACAAAACGATTTCCAAAAAAAAAATAAAATGAGAAAGAGAGTGAATCTGAAGTCCCAAGTGCTTGTGATAATCCCTGAGATTGACCCTTGTGCACTGACGCAGGTCGATCCTGCCTGCTAATCTCATTATCTGTAGCTAAGAAATATAGTCCTGCTACCCTTCTGAGACATCACTCATCCGGAATGATGGGCAGTGGTCTTCAGTGTCAGGGGGTGGGGAGTGAGGGACCCTTCCTGTGATTTCTGCCTCTCATAGTGCCTTAAATACGGGTGGTAGTAGTCTAGTGGACTCGCCTGTGAACCAAGAGACCCAGGTTCAAACCCCACTTTCTACCATTGTGTCCCTGAGCAAGACACTTAACCCTGAGTGTCTCCAGGAGGGGACAGTCCCTGTAACTACTGATTGTAAAACGCTCTGGATAGGGGCGTCTGATAAATGCTGTAAATGCAAATTAAAATGAAAAGATATTAACTAGCTGCATTATTAATTCATATGTATTTGTGTAGCACCATATACTGTAATATGCAAGCTTAGAAAACTACAATTCTTACAGTAAAATAAAGCTACAACATTCTATCTATCTATCTATCTATCTATCTATCTATCTATCTATCTATCTATCTATCTATCTATCTATGAAACGCCCTCTGCTGCAGGTCAAATTAGATTAAGGGCAGGCAAAAATAATCCTTGAAATATGGCTGACGGATTGGCCTGGATATCCTATCTGCACCAGCTCCTTACCACCAGTCACAGTCATCCACCATTCCTGAGGTGAATGTTATTATTTTACAAGGCTCCACCTTCATACTGACATCCAAGTTTGAATTATGACATTTTAATGTACAAAAATGTATCAATTTGAATACAATACAAACGAGCATGAATGCTGTATTCTGCGGTATTCCACGGTATTGTGTTGTAACGTGTCAGCAGACTGTAAGTCGCTTTGGATAAAAGCGTCTGCAAAATAAAGTAAAATAAAGTAAAGTAAAGTAAAGTAAAGTAAAGTAAAGTAAAGTAAATGGAATATACAACAGAAGGGTTGGAAGCAGCTTGACGTTCTGCGCGTGCATTATCCCTTCATTTGGCGCGTGCAATCATTTATCATTGTTTTATCATAACTCATCATAATTGTCGCCGTGCACAAGTGACCCGTATTTCCGAGCCGCCGCACCGGAAGGAGGCGAAGCCGGCAGGTAAAATACAGCGTCGCGGGCGAGTTGTTCTGAGAAAAGTTGCCCTTCGAGGTGAAAAGCTGTGAGTTCTTGATAAGAACTGAGTGCTTGTGTTAACTGCGCGCTTTTTCACGGCTAATGCGAATATTTCTTCATCCAATTGAAGTGCACCGAAGTAACGTTGCCAGCGTGCACCAAACCTTTGACTGATATTAAGCATGAATAATATTTGAAGGGTATGAGTGGCAACGGCAGGAAGGTCACAGTGTATGTGCGCACCCGACCCACCGCAAAGTTTGCACAAGAGTTCATTGAATATCTTCCAGACGGACAGGTATGGGACAGGCTCGTCTGAACAATGTGTTCCATTAAATAAGAAAAAGGGCAGTAAGATGCTCTCCATCTCCCAGACAGTGGTCCTACGTCAGAAGAAAGACTGCCGGAGGGGAGTGGTGAACAACCAGCTGTGCTCCTGGTCGTTCCACGTGGACGGGGTGCTGCACCATGCCCCCCAGGAGGAGGTGTACAACCGCGTGGCACGCCCCGTGGTCCTGGCTGCACTGGAGGGCTACAACGGTACAGCGATGATGAGCGTTTCATCCTCTGAGCTGGGAAAGTGTGAGATTATGGGGAACCACAGGGTCTCGCTGGCCACTTTATCTGTAACTGGGGTGTGGGGTAGGGTGGTAGTAGCCTTGTGGTAACACACTCGCCTGTGAACCAGAAGACCCAGGTTCAAATCCCACTTACTACCATTGTGTCCCTGAGCAAGACACTTAACCCTACGTTGCTCCAGGGGGGGGGACTGTCCCTGTAACTACTGATTGTAAATCGCTCTGGATAAGGGCCTCTGATAAATGCTGTAAATGTAAATGTGTTGCATTTATACATCAATCACAGCTGTTTCATGGAATTTTTTTTGCACAAACATTTGGAAAATATACAGTACAGGCCAAAAGTTTGGACACACCTTCTCAGTGGTGGCCTAGCAGTTAAGGAAGCGGCCCTGTAATCAGAAGGTTGCCGGTTCGAATCCCGAGCCGCCAAGGTGCCACTGAGGTGCCACTGAGCAAAACACCGTCCCCACACACTGCTCCCCGGGCGCCTGTCATGGCTGCCCACTGCTCACTCAGGGTGATGGGTTAAATGCAGAGGATAAATTTCACTGTGTGCACCGTGTGCTGTGCTGCTGTGTATCACATGTGACAATCACTTCACTTTAATTTAATCATTCAATGTGTTTTCTTTATTTTCATGACCATTTACATTGGTAGATTCTCACTGAAGGCATCAAAACTGTGAATGAACACATGTGGAGTTATGTACTTAACAAGAAAATAACTGAAAACATGTTTTACATTCTAGTTTCTTCAAAATAGCCGCCATTTGCTCTGATTACTGCTTTACACACTCTTGGCATTCTCTCGATGAGCTTCAAGAGGTTGTCACCTGAAATGGTTTTCCAACAGTCTTGAAGGAGTTCCCAGAGGTGTTTAGCACTTGTTGGCCCCTTTGCCTTCACTCTGCGGTCCAGCTCACCCCAAATCATCTGGATTGGGTTCAGGTCCGGTGACTTTGGAGGCCAGGTCTCCACTTTTTGTTAAGTACATAACTCCACGTGTTCATTCATAGTTTTGATGCCTTCAGTGAGAATCTACCAATGTAAATGGACACACCTTCACATTGAATGAGAAGGTGTGTCCAAACGTTTGACCTGTACTGTATATTTAAAAGGTCATGTGTTCATACAGCACACTACTTTTTTGCTCCAGGAACAATTATGTGTTTTGGTCAAACTGGAGCTGGAAAGACCTACACTATGACAGGAGCCACTGAAAGCTACAAACAGAGAGGAATAATTCCCAGAGCGTTGAAAGAGGTAGACCCATTCGTCGACCCCAGAAAGGGCAGACAGAGACATGGACAACTTTTTACTACTGATATGACAAAAACACGTATATATGATTTATTTGCATTTATGCATCACAGTCAAATGCTTGGTTCAAGGAGTCTTTCAACAGGTCTTCGCTGAGATAAAGCGTCGCCATGAAAGCACCATCACTGTGCGCTTATCATTCCTGGAGATTTACAATGAAACACTGGTAGATTTACTTCAGCCTGGGCATGGGGCCATGACGGTGGTGGAAGAACCAGGAGGTGGTGTATGCGTGAAGGGTCTGTCCCTGCATCCTGTTCACAATGAAGAGGATGCCCTAAACCTGCTGTTTGAGGTGAGATGGGTTTCATTGCTCTATGACCATGCAATAATTATGTTATTTTTATTTAATTGTACATAATATATGATATATAATACAGATTATGTACTAACAAAACTACAGCTTCACCATCTTCACCATTAAGTTTATTTTTAAAGGTGGAAATTCTACACTTCTGCATTTCATAAAATATTTTCCATTCTATATTCTAAATTTTATTTGAACTGTTATTTGTTCCTAAGGTAAATAATGCAGGTCTTTAAATACTATTAATGCATTGTCAGGGTGAAATGAGTCGCATCGTTGGAGATCACGCCCTCAACAGGAATTCATCCAGGTCTCACTGCATTTTCTCCATCTATACTGAGGTCAGACAATCATGTATGAGAATCATATATAATTCTAAACATTGTGTTCAATCGAAATAATAATGTATTTACTCTTTTTATAGTCTCGCTCAGAAACCTCATCAGATGCCAAATATGTATCTTCGAAAGTGAACCTGGTGGACCTTGCAGGTTCAGAAAGAGTTGAGTTGAGAATAAAAACATGTACATATGATGGACTGCCTTTTAAATAATTGTGACCTTCTCTTCTGGTCAGTCCGAGGGTCAGGTGCTGAAGGAAACCGTGTACATCAACAAATCGCTGTCTTTCCTGGAGCAGACCATCCTGGCCTTAACTGACCGCCGGAGAGAACATGTTCCCTACAGGCAGAGCAAACTGACCCATGCGCTCAAAGATTCACTGGGTAAATCTCATCATTTTTTTTCACAAGCAGCAAACCTTGTGGGTCACGTTCAGAGGTGGGTAGAGTAGCCAAAAAATTAGGAGTAGCGTTACACAAAAGTACTCAAGTAAAAGTATGGTGTTGTAAACCTACTCTTAGAAATATTTTTTTAACTCACGTTACTCAAGTAAATGAGTAAATGTAACCCGCCTCTGGTCACGTTGTTGGATTTTCCTACACACATCAGTGGTTCGCCACCTAAAACAGACCAGCCAGGATTTTGAGTAAATAATATATGTTTTAAATTCTGGTACAGAATGCCTCAAGTATTCTTCAAATGTTCAACAACTGGCTTTGATAACGTATGATTGAATGGTGAAATAGATCAGGATCCTTTAGCTGTTCTTGCTGTTTTCTAGGTGGGAACTGTAACATGGTGCTGGTGGCCAACATTTATGGAGAGGCTGCCCAGATTGAAGAAACGGTTACCAACAGCCTACATAAATTTACCCAAACATCTCTAGTGACATTTGTATTGCAATGTATTGAGGTGACCTCTAACCCCTTCTGCTAGGTCTCTACTCTGCGATTTGCCAGTAGAATGAAACGTGTTCAGATTGACCCGTCTGTCAATGAGCACATAGACCCAGTGGTGAGATACTTCTCTTTCTCCATTGTTTCTGGAGCATGCTGCCAACATAACTATACACCAGTTCCTTCAAAGTTGAGGTAGGAAAAGAAGCATATTGTAACTTATGAAGAGACACTACAGTAGAGTTCATTACAGTCTGTTCACTATAAGGGCAGTGGTGGCAAGGTGCCGTCCCCTCACACTGCTCTCCAGGCGTCCATCATGTCTAAGGGTAATGAGTTGAATGCAGAGGACACATTTTGTTGTGTGCATCATGTGCTGTGCCAAACAATCACTTTACAATAAGGTGTCATTGTCATTGTGACACACTGCTGCACAGCACACGGTGACACAATGAAATTTGTCCTCTGCTCTTAAGCATTGCTTTTTAAGCATTTGGTGAGCAGTGGGCAGCCATGTCAGGTCCCCAGGGAGCAGTGTGTGGGGACCGTACTTTGCTCATCTTGGCGGTTTGGTCTGTTTCTGTACCCGCTAGGTCACCACTGCCCCTAACGATTAGAACGTGGGGCTTCTACACCAGATATGAGCAATGGAACCACATGGCTAATGGAGTACCATGAGGCTATGTGCAGTGAGGCTAACAGATAACTAGCTGAACTAACTAGGACCTTTATGTCTTTGTACAGCTCCATGTTAAGAAACTTGAAAAGGAGATTCAGCTTCTGAAACAGGAGCTATACTTGCAGGATATAGTGGTAAGTCCATGCATTATGCAATGCTTTTGCTTACACTGAAAAGCATAGGCGCTCTGCAGCTGATCTGATGGCTTATCTGGATCTGTCACAGGCAAACCGGACAGGGATGTCTTATGATCGTCTGTCAGAGATCCAGGTAGCAGAAATCCGTTGGCAGGTCAAGAAGTATCTCGAAGGGAACTTGGCAGATATTAGTGTGAGATGAACCTGTCCTTTCACAAGGGGCTTCATAAAGACCTTGACACTGGTTTTTGAAGCAGAGCTTTGACTTCGCAGATTGGGAGCGTAAGACAGATCCAAGAGGTTTTTGCCCAGTTCAAACTCGCAATGCAGTGAGTAGAGTACTGCATTCTGGTTACTAACCTGTTGCAGTGGCTCTTTTGTTTTCATGATGCCAAGATGTGAAGATTCTTGATGAACATGCCATTAACTTTTCATTTTAGGGTGTATTTTAGGTTTTAGAAGTTCTATGAAAACCTTTGAGGTGTAGTAATAAACACTAGAATGTGTTTTGTGTTAAAGTTATTCCAACCTAAAGCCATCTTCTTGCACTGTTGTTACAGAGAACAGGAGCGAAAGGTAAGAGCTGAATTAAGTGTGAACACCACTGTTGAGGAGAAAACAGAGCCCACAGCAGAGGCAAGTGAATAAAAAAAAAAAAACATTTATAAAATACATGTTTTCTTGACCATTTCTTAGAGTCCTCTTTTCCATGCGTTCTATACCTAGCCTGGGGGAATGAAGGAAGGCATTGGAGAGGTTAAAGGTCAGGGGTTTGGACTAGAACTGGCAGGTTCAAATGAGAAGCATGTTGTGCATCGGACAAAAAAAGCTAAAGAAAACCAGTGAGTGAAAGACAAGACATGCTGTTTTTTTATTTTTGTTGATGCGCCATGATGTTTCAGATTTTGTGTTTGTAGAGCTGGTCGTGTGAAACAGGCTGAACCAGCTCTGACACAGAAAGAAGACCCTCTCTTGACTTCTGAGGGAGACACAGAAGGTCACAAACCAGAAAATAACAGACAGGAACCTCAAGGACTTTCAAGTACCTCCCTGACAGAGCAGAACAGACCTGAGTATGAGCTGCTGTGGTCTCATGTCAACCAGTCAGTTTGCCTGCACTACAGGTTTCCTTACCACCTTATTCATCCTTTCACTTTTATGAACAGCTCTCCTCCGTCTAAAGAGGAAGCATTTGAAGACTTTAAGCTTGAGCTGGGACTCGAGATCAACTGCATCCTGAAAGAGAACAAGGCCGTGCTTATTGAGTGCAGAACCAAACTGAAGATGCTGACAGATGGCGTGAATGCAGTCAAGAGAGAGATTGACAGCACGACCTCCATGCTGCAAAAGAGCCGCGAGCACAGGCAGAGCCGGGGTGTGTCAAAGACTCACACATACATGTGACTTTGACTGAATATTTTTACATTGTTGTACAAATAAAACATTTTTAAACTCTTCAAAGGAAGGAACTTTAGATTTTTTTCCACTCTTTGCTTTTATGATGTGGTGCAGAAATTATATTTGAAATGCATTTGACCTGCAGGTGAGTTCCTGAGTGAAGGGGAACCTGTCGTGGAGGAGGCGGAGCTAGCCCTGCTGTTGCAGCTGCGTGAACTGAGGACACGCTATCGGCACGAATACGAGGAGCTGTGCAGAACCAGGGCAGAGGTCAACTACTGCCAGAATCTGGTGGATCAGTGCAGGATACGCTTGCTTACAGGTAAAACAGAAACTAGCAGATACTAGACAGGGGCAGTGGTGGCCTAGCAGGTAAGGAAACCATCTGTAATAAGAAGGGTGCCGGTTCGAGTCCTGAAGCGCCAAGGTGTCACTGAGCAAAACACCGTCACCACATACTGGTCCCCGGGCGCCTGTCATGGCTGCCCACTGCTCACCAAGGGTGATGAGTTAAAAGCAGAGGACACATTTCATTGTGTCACCGTGTGCTGTGCTGCAGTGTTCCACAATGATAATCACTTCACTTTCACTGATACACAAAAATAATCATTTTCCAATTTTGTGTGTGTTCCAGATTTTGAAATCTGGTATAATGAATCATTCTTGCTGCCAGAGAAGGTGCAGGTCATTCTAAAATCAGGAGGTTCAATCCGTCCCGGCCTGGTGCCCGTTAAGGAGGCCTTAGCTTTGGTCAGTAAGATTGGCCTTATGTTCTCAACTCCTGAGCTTTCATTTGTTTCCGATGTTTGAAGCAACTTTCCAACTCGAGACCGCATGGCCTTGATTGCATGGTTTATATCATGTCAGAAACATTGATGCTCTTGTGGGTTTTCCTCTTTGCTAGGAGGAAGATGAACAGAACCAGTACCCGCAGCTGCATTATGAGCAGGCAGCTGGAAGCTTCAGTGCAATTGCTTTCTACAACGCTAACAGGAAATTGCACAGGGTAAGTGAAAACATGTTCACTGACTCACAATTTTGTACAATTTGGAAGTTACTGATATTCTTTGTATGTGTGCGTCCCATCCCTGTAGAGAAGCAGCAACAGGGTCGTGTCCCAGACTCGATCCTTCAGGAAGCACAGCCGAGGACCAGGCATCAAGCTGCCTGAGAGCTGAGGGTCCATCGTTACCACAGTCAAAATATCAGTGAGATATCAGTCTGCATACAACAGGGAGAGATGGGTCCCGGTCCAGAAGTGGCTTCTAAACACACCATTTAAGTTACTGACATGCATGATAAACTGACTCACCAGTATATTAAAACATTATTTTGTTTTGAATCTGTTTCATAATGCAGCATTGTGCCAGGATGACTGTCCCTGTAACTACTGATTGTAAGTCGCTCTGAGTAACGGCATCTGGGGTAGTGGTGGCCTAGCAGTTAAGGAAGTGGCCTAGCAGTTAATGAGAAGGTTGCCGGTTTGAATCCTGATCCACCAAGGTGCCACTGAGGTGCCACTGAGCAAAGCACCGTCCCCACACACTGCTCCCCGGGCACCTGTCATGGCTGCCCACTGCTCTCTAAGGGTGATGGGATAAATGCAGAGTACAAATTTCACTGTGTGCTGCTGTGTATCACAATGACAATCACTTCACTTTCATCCTCATTACATGCCAGAAATGTAAAGAACCACATGTGTGTGAAGAGGTCCAGCATAAGAGGTTTTTGAGTACGAGAAATACAAAAACAACCTTCATCTTATTAAATGAAAAGTAAACTTTATTATTCCTGAACCACAAAATAGAATTCTTTGGTTGTACAAATTCACTAGTTACAGTCTTCAATGAACTCTAATCCCTGCCCTTTAACCTCCCACCCCTTAATAAAATAAAATAAAATAAAATAAAAAACACAACCCCCACTCCTTCTAAGGAGATTTCCAGACAATAGCCAAAACTTGAATTATTCTGGATTGGGGGAAAAATTAATCCCATTAGTTTAACAAAAATCAGTTCAACCCAAATATTTAATTAACAAAGAAAATTTGTGGTCACCCACGCAAAACTCAAGATGACACAAAAAGCTAATATTAGTCAGAATTAAATTACAAAAGGCTAAAATTAGTCAAAATTAAATTCTAAGAAACAAAGCCCTCTGATTCCCCTATGTGTGCTGCAAAGCAGAGACAAGACTGAGAAAAAAAATACAATTGAGTTTAAGCCTCCCTTAGCAGAGAGAAATAATGCACTATGCCAATGTACAAGCAGGGAAGCAGCCAGTCAAGACAGCAGTGTAGGTGATCTTAGCGCAGACTGGCTCAGATTACTCAAATATTAACTTTTTTTTTTCATTAAAAATCAACAATATTTTTTCCACATCGTATTTATACACTATTCACACAATAATAAGCATTTCAGTGGCTTTTGATTTAAATTAACAAATGTTGATAAGAAAAATATAAAAAACAGAAAACACCCTCTACCTTTGTGAGCCTGGAGAATCCCCATAGACTACAAGTGTTTCAGTCCCACCCTCTCCTACACATCCAGTATTTCAAATATTAACCTAAATAAGTATTAAAAATGGTACCACAAACAGAGATGAGAAGGTATGTGGGTATGTGTGTGTGTGTGTAGTCAAATAAAAACTACAGTATGTTATCTGTAATTGAACTTGTGTGTACAACAGTATGTAAGTATGCATGCGCTGACTTGTATGCTGTGGCTCTCTGGACTGGGAATGATCAGGATATGTACACTAATGTCGTCCAGGAGAAATTATGTACTCTGGTTCAAACAACACAGACTTGGACCAGTTTGTCAATCAAATCCAAGTCACACAACTGTTGCCAGTGGTCCATCCCAGTCATTACAAGATGAAGGTCCACTACATCAATTACATATCTTTAATAAGAAAATAAATACTGAGGGGGATCTCAGCGAATGCATTAAACTCAAACGTTTATAAATGATTACATTCATTTGTGTTACTTCAAAGTGTACTACAATTTCGCTTATGATATTTTTTGATATGAATTTAAAGCTTCAGGAGAAGAACTCAAGACCAAAAATAGGTGGACAAGAAAAATCTTCTTTACAATAAGTAATTAGTATAATTCAGTAATTCAAACCTTTCACCCAGTTTAATAGTCCAAATATCTGATAAATCTGAGGTAAATGGTGTATCCAAAAACACAACCACTTTTTAGATTAATGAACCTAAATGAACATTAAGTTAAAACAATAAATTACATCAAGTTTAAAAGTTGAATGTGAGAATAGGGCTAATGTAAGGCAGTGAAGGTAGCAGTGCTCTCTTGCCAAACAAAAATCCTCGTTATCATAAAGGTTAATATAAAAGTGACTACTAATCTTTATTCTGCTTTATTCTTCAGTGTTTTGCAAAAGAAATTAAATGTGCAGCCTTATGAAAGAGACATGGATAAAATCATTAAAATCAAAAACTAAAAGCCTGACGATGGGTGTTGGTGGACCTGAAGCAGCATGAAGTTTGACTACAGATGCTCCTGTTTTCCATGCCAACATGTGACTGTAAAGGCAAGACTGGTGTGCAGCAGAGGGTGGGGGAGCACAGCGTTTCCATGGAAACCAGCCTCTATGTTGAAAGGTCGGCACTGTAGTGATATTCAGCACTGTAAATGAGCTGGATTAAAAACTGGTGGTGGTGCTCTGATGTGCAAGCCAGTATATAATTGCTTCTCCTAGAGTTTGTGTGTGTGCATGGTCATGTGGGCACTGCTGCCTCCAAGCTGCGACGGGCTTGTCGGAGTTTGCGCTTGTTGCTGTAGACGGCCATCTCCTCCAGCGCAGAGTTAACTGGCGAGCAGACCTCCATATCTGTTCCTAGAGCTGCTGAGGCACAGGGTGGTGGGAAAGGGAGAGAAGTTAACATCCAAGAGAAGAGAGGGCCCACTGCTACACTTCAACATGTCCCAGTAGCAAAGCCAAGAGAAAGGAATGCTAAAACAAGCGGTTAATGCAGCTGAGGGAACCCTATGAACCGAAGGAGTTTCTCGCTTCCCCTGCATTAGGATTCAAGGTGGTTGAGCAAATTCAGATGATTAGCATGATGAGTATCACTGGTCAGGTACTACACTTTTATCCTTCTTTCCATATGACAAATCACTCGCTTACGATCATACCAAAGTGGAAATCTTCACACTATTATGGAGTAGAAGTGTCTATTGTCAATCAAACATGCATATTATAATATTAGCATCACACCAAAAGTTTTACCCAGAGAGGAGGCCTGTACACAGGATTCCATGTTAAAATGTTGAATTTTAAGAGCGTGGTTATGAGCATTGTGGGCAAAACCAGCTCCACATCCCCTTGGGTAAATGTGTAAAGCAAATAACACCTGATCAGTGCAGCTGCAGTAAACAGGAGAGCTACCTGAAATGACCCAGCACACCCCAAAACCAAGAAGGAGAAACAGAACCCCCCCAAGCCTGGATGTTGTTAATAAACAGCAAAACGCACAAATGCTTTGAGATCTAAGGGTGGTTTTTTTTTTTTGTTTTTTTACTAAACATGCCAGTGAGCAGCAGGATGCACACACCCTTTCCCACCCCCTCCCACACACACAAAAATGCCATACCCAAATTAGAGTCTCAATTATCCCAGGACGTCACCTGTATTCAGGGGGGATGAGAACAATGAGACACATTAAGACAACCCCCTGATTACATGAAAAACCCCGCGAGACCTTTATGTTGTCCAGTTGCCTGTGAACATGGAGGTGAATTTACCTGGGGAGGTGGAGCTATCGTCCGTGTAGCAGATATCACTAACTGTGCCTGGGGACTGAAAAGAGAAAGAAAAACATTTGTGGGTTAGAAGGATGCATGGGAGGACGGGGTAACTCACAATGCCACCACACCGGGAGCAGCCCACGGTGCCCAGGGTTGATGCGAGCACACTAGACCCCCTAGGACAGGGTTAGAAGGGCTGAGATGGTTAGTTCATCAGTCAGAGACACCAATCCATCCAGTACACCACAGTGACAAGGCCATCGACACAACACAGACCACACTCATGCACAGCAGCGGGTGAAAATACTGCTCATCGGGGTTACGATATTGTTCTAGGCTTCTAGGATTTCTCTTCTCTTTCAAGGAACTTTACATGGAAAAACAAGGACTAAAAACAACTTATAAAAGTAGAAATGACTTCTGTGACACTGCTTTAAAAGTGAAAATCTGAATATTCAGAAATTACACCGTAAAAACAGTCACAACTGTGACAGCATCCCAGCTATAGCTTTAGGTTTGCTTAAATGCTCCCAATAGCAGGAAAAATAAATAGATGAATACATAACAATGAACATTTAAAAAAGTGGTGTATATAGTAGCATTCCTGCAATTCCTCCAGTATCAATGACCCATCATCAGCTCACTGGGAACAAACAAATATGTTCAAACTCTGCAAAAAGAGATCAGCATGTGGCACCTGAACTACACACAAAGAGCAAGCAACAAATTCAGAATTTCAGTTGGATTTTTTTCCAACACAAATAAATTCAAAAACAGCACTACCACTTCACAAGCAATGACTGAAAGTGAGGGACATTATCAGCAGTATTGTGGTGGAGCCCTATAGAAAATCAGTGCACACATTACGACATTGAACGTTTAACTGAAACTTCATATTCTGGTGATGTAGAATACTGAAATCAAGACAACATTTTCAGGTCTCAATACTTAACTGAATTTTTTTTTCCAATGGCTGATCAAACAATAGTTCCAAATGGAAGCAGCCACAGCAGTCAACATGAGCTTTATTGATATAGATCTGCATTAGAATAGCTACATTCATCCTCTAATAATGAAAAAGATCCATAATGTGGTCATCTTTTTACTAAAATAATGTTCCATGCATAGAAATGACCAGATTGACTAGTCTTGATTTCAACTTTTCCATAAACAGAATGTAAACCCTCAGCAAACCTCTGAAAATCCATCAAACATCATCCCACCAATATCAAGCCGAACCAGCAACTTCAACACAAAACATGACTCCTGCTCCCAAATCACCCTCCTCCACATGCCTGTTCTCTTAATCTCCTCTCACTGAATCTCAACAGACTTCTGACCCAAACCAGGTGTGTATAAATCCAGCACCTGACCTCCAAAGGTGCCTTACACTAGACCAGGAGTCGGAAACCTTTATCACTCAAAGAGCCATTTAGACCCAGTTTCCACAAAAGAGAAAGCACCAGGAGCCACAAATACTTTTTGACATGAAAAATTAAGAGGACACTGAAGATAATATATTTTTTACAAAAAAAAAACAACAAGGCTAGTGTGTTGCTTGTGAAATTATATTTATGCAAATAAAATAGTTATGGGGGTGAGGAGGGCCTGGGGGTTCGCGAACATTGCATGTGTGTGAATGCATGGCTCTAGAGTGCAAACAATTTGGTCGTACATGCGACCTAATTTCTCAATGGTGCAGCTACAAACAGGAAAAAAAAGTCACACCGGAGCAACCAGCTGTTCGGGGGAAACAAAAGTTGCTAAATCTGAAAGCCCATATCATATTCTAACCAATCAGAGATGGTGAAGGGCGGGGCCTGTTTTTGATTGGCTGTGGATATTCCTGCACATCTGAAAGAGCATGTGCTGCAGGCAGACAGAGGTGAGTAGCCTGGACCTGTCAGACAGAGTGGATGCAGACTCGGATTAAAGCTTTCAATCGGCCCTTAAAGTTAGACCCTATCCAGAAAAGTACAGCTTTTTAAAGGCCTGAAACAGACATTATTGTGGCGCCGGATGTCGGCTAAACGTACTTTTTTTTCCAGTGCAACCAAAATGTTAAAAAAAAAAAAAAAAAAAAGTATTTTTCCCCCGCCTCAACATCCGTTTTTTTATTAACAAGAATATGCGTGACGTAACGAATGTTTAATTACCCAGACAAGGTCTAAAAACCTGGCCGGACATGTTCAAGGAAAAGAGGAGATCTGGGCCCAGTTGTTCAAATTTAGTCTGGATAAAAATCTGGAAAACCCTATCCCTGGATTTAGAAAACCCTTGTTTTGCCATCCAGGATCTGGATCACTTATCAAAGTTCAGGAATTTCAGGATGACTACATTCGGTTTACTAGTGCAAGAAAATGAAACAGAAAACGTGGGTGGTAGTGGACTAGTGCAGTGGTCCCCACCTTCCCAGGGTCAGGTTACCAAAATTATATTAGTACACAATAAATGTATAAATTCCCAATAGCACACCCCAAACTCTCTATAATCTTGTTTTCTATATATATTAGAGCTGTAAATCTTGGTTTTCATTTCAGCCACCGTCATCAGGTGATGCGTTTTAATAATCTTGAGAGATGCCAAGGAGGTGAAATGGAGGCAGGCATCTAGTGATTATATTTTAAACCCGCACATTTCCTTTTCCTCAGTCTCAGTCACAGTTTCAATCCACACTTACTACCATTGTGTCCCTAAGTAAGACACTTAACTATGAGTGTCTTCAGGAGGACTATCGCAGTAACTAAGGATTGTATCTCATTTTCATTTCTGGATATTGTCCTTTTCATTAAAATACAATGGACCGTATTTTTTGTTAAAATTTTGTTTTAGGACAGATTGTTCACAGGCATTTTTCCCCATTACTTTCATGAAAGGCGTCATGTCTTATTTCTTACTTTATTTTCACTGCCACCATCATAAATACTGAGGGGGATCTCAACAACTGTACCAAATATAAATAAATGATATGTCAGCAAATATGCTTTTGTAAACAATTTTCAAGTTTTACTTGCCTGAAATTTGCACTGAATCCTCCCTTGTTGGGATCAGGAT